>NC_056732.1:477382801-477467801 GCF_019279795.1 Protopterus annectens | reverse complement strand
TTTTCCCGGTTAGGGGTCGCCACAGCAGAACTCCGGTCCGCTAATGATTGGCAGTAGATTTTTACAGTGCTGAGGTGACAGCCCGACACCCAGCCTTCAACAAAGGCACGCCCATTCACGCATGTCTTTCGAATGCCACTCGACCGCAGGGAGGACATGCAGACTCCACACAGAAGGCACTCCAGCCGAGAATCGAATGGGAGAACCTCTTGCTGTGAAGCGACAACGCTACTGCTGCACCACAGGGGCTTCAAGTACTTTACCAGCTAATAATAGGCAATATTAGAAACAGCAAGGAATTATTAACAAGGATGCCCTGCAGTGGAGAAATTAATCTTTGTTTTTCACCTATTATTCATATTTTCCTATTTATGTTCATATTTTCACAACTGAGATACATACATTTTATTTAGGTGTATGGTGTGAAACACCAATGTGGGAGACAGGACAATTCATTGCAAATGCTGGTTTATATCACACAACACTGGAAATATTGCTAGTTATTTGTTAATGTCCATATGTACTTAATACTTCAAAAACCTAATGACTTATTAACTGTTGCATGACATTTGGAGAGACCTTAGATGTTGTGAAGAAAACTGTCTTTGATATTTGCACTGTAAGTTGCACATTTTGAGAGATATTGAGTATTATTGTTATTGCTAATTAAAAAAATAAACAGATGTTTTCATATTTATGTAAATATCTCAATAAACATGCACTTACAGAGGAATGTCTTGTTGTCATATGAAAGCTTAAGTCTGGTTAACAAAAAAAGTTCTAAACATATAATATGTCTAGGTTGTATAGTTTTCAAGATAAGAACATTTGTTTGTGAAAACTTAGAAAAAATATAATTTGTGGTTTGTGTGCATGATAATATACAGTATTTATGGAAAAAACTAAGACTACAAAGGCAATTATCACTGTAAAGAATTCTTCTTACTGATAACATCACTATTTGTACAGTTTAGTAACCTTTATTGTTCACAAAATATTTATTTTTTTATCTTTTTATTTATTGTACTAGGTTAGGCAAGCTCTTAGGCTCGCAAAACATCTGAAGTGGATATATTTCTGTGAGCGTGCCTTGCGTAAAGCATTCAAAAAGATTGGCTTTTTTTTTTAGTTCACTTTACCTTTTTTCCCATCTATAATATATATTGGCAAAATACCTGCCTATAGCATTCCTGCTGCATACAAGTTAATAACACGCTTCTCTTATACCTACCACACAAGTAAAAATTGCTTTTTCTTCCCCTTTTCAACCTGCTAAAGAATCCCCTGAGTTACATACTCACCCAACTTTCCTTACTGATTGTTGTTTTCCCTTCCTCTTGAGCTTTCTCCTTGTTGTGTCAACCAGCTCCATTCAGTATCGCTGTGCACAGGCTCATGCCACTCCCCTACCCTACCCCCATTCCCACCAACTCCCACTTTCATTTGCTTTATACTTCTCTTCTATCCACTCCCTTCACTACTGACCAGTCCCCACACTCTCTTAATTTACCTACTTCCCTGTCCTTCCAACATATCTACTCAACCTCGCCTACCTTACTTGACTTCATGTACCCTCCCCTAATCTCCTCCTCTCAATGTCTGCCTTAGTCTGCTTCTCAGGCAATCACCTATCTCTCCTTAAACCTACTACACCTAACTGCTCTTACATATATCCACCCCACCCTTCCCTACCATGTCACCTCACCACCTTCTTATCTCCTTTCTCCTCCTACTAACACTAGCTACTTCATACCATATACCTCTGCATTATATGGAACCTTTACCAACTCTCTCAAATAATCACCACCCGCATAACTAGCCTCACACACTTAGTATCTCTCCTCAGCTATTTCGTATCTCCCCTACCTCCCACTTTTCAATTAAGATTTATCCTAGTGATTCTCAATTCACACGTACAAAGACAATAAATCCATGTGCACTTGGCCTACTCTCCTTATTGACCGATTTCTTTGACTCACTACTCCTGGATGGTGACATCCACCCCAACCCTGGACCACCCATCACCACCTCTCACAAGCAAACACCCCCCAACTCAACAACCTCAACAACTCCCCATAGCCACAGCCCATCTTCTAAATCCCTTACTATCTTTTCTCTAAACATCCAAAGCATTGTTAATGAAACTACAGACCTGCATTCATGGATTGACCTCTACTCCCCCATATCTTAACCCTCTCAGACACCTAGCTAAAACCTCACATCTCTAACTCTGAAATCCCTCCCCCAGGCTATAATATCTTCCGAGCAGACAGAACAAATAAAAAAGGTGGAGGTGTTGCTGTCCTCTACACTGACCAGCTTACTCTCTCTTTACTCTCACTTTCCATAACTAGCTTTGCTCCTGCTGAAATACTAATAGTAAACTGCCTCCTAAACCCCTTTAAAAAATTTGCCATCATATCCATCTGCATTCCCCTGGGGATAACATCCCTAGCCTCGAAAACTTTCTCTCCTAGCTTACCCTAAATGTTACCTATGAAACCATTATACTTGGTGACATAAACATAGACTGGACAACTCTTTCTTCCCCATCTCCTACTCATAGTATCAATCTATATGGCTTCCACCAACTCATAGCTTACTCTACCAGGTACAACAGAAACTCTGCTTCAGGAATTATAATAGACTGGATCCTTACTTCTGTCCTTGTCTCTGCCATAACCCCGGCATTCTCCCTAACTCCCTAAATGACCATTCCTCTATTTGTATCCATAGATACTCCCAACACCCTCACAAAGAACACCTTTACAGAGAATGTCATGATCTGACTCACTTCAAATCTGATGATTTCATCTCCACATTGTCCAACATTAACTGGTCCTAACTCAAAAGCCCCCACCCCCCTTAATGATGCTGTAACCTCTTTCAATACTCTATTCCTAGATGCACTAAACTCTATGGCACCTTCCAGGAAAATCAGGGTAAAATCAAGATGTGCCCCCTGGCTATCTAAGCAGACATGCTCTATTATGCATTAGAGGGATGCTACCTGGAAAACCTAGGCCAGAAATACAACACCTCCCTTTTCCAACACAACAAGGAACACAGAAACAGGTGTAAAAAAACTTGTTCTCAGAGATAAAAAAAACTGTCTTTGCCTCCAGTCAAAGTAGCCCTCACAACAACTCCATAATATTCTGGTCTAACATAAATAATATCCTCCAGCCTGGCAATCCTCCTACTCCCATCCCATTACCTCTTAATACTGCCTCACTGACTGCTGCTCTCTTAAATAAATACTTTATTGAAACTATCCAAAAACTAACTCCAAATAGCTCTACTCCCTCCTCTCTACCCTCACATCCTAGTCCTCCTTCCTCTAATACATTCTCCCTACAACCAGTTCCTACTGCCTTTATCAAATCGCAACCAAATAAACTTAAACCCTGCTCTCCCTCTGTTGACAATCTACCTTCCTACTTCCTTAAAATTGCTGCCAGTGCTATCACTTGCCCTGTCTCTATTCTTATTAATCATTCTATTATTGAATCTCTTGTCCCAGACATATGGAATTCCTTTTACATAATCCCTTTTCACAAAGGAAAGTAACTCCACTGACCCATCCAACTATTTTCCTATTGCTATACTATCCCCTCTTTCCAAAATTCTTGAAAAGTGTGTCCATTCTCAGCTACTTAAACACCTGCTAGATTATGACCTTCTTACTCCCACCCAACACGGCTTCAGTCCTCACCATAGTACTTCTACAGCTTTGCTTTCATTTATCCAAACAGTATCAGAAGCCCATAACAACAGCCTACTAGTTTACTGTCTATTCCTTGACCTCTCCAAAGCTTGTGACACTGTTTCTCACTCTAAACTGATAAATAAACTCTATGGCCTTCACCTCTCAATCCCCTCTTTAAGCTGGTTCTCTAGCTACTTATCTAATAGAAAACAATCCATACACTGGAAAACTGCCACCTCCCCATTCCTCCATATTAACACCAGTGTACCCCAAGGCTCAATATAGGGACCGCTCCCTTTCAATATTTTTACTAACTGTCTATCGTCTGCCACCATCCTCTCTACAATCTTACAATATGCTGACAATTCTACTCTTATTACCACTGCCCACATCATTCCAGAACTCCTTGCTCTTACCCAAGACATTTTTGCATCCATTGACACCTGGCTCACCGATAATCAACTAATTCTAAACCCAAAAAAGACAAAACTTCTACTTTTCCTTCCTAAAACACTGGCACCACACAAATCCACATTCTCAATTACCTCCCACAACAATACCACAATCAGACCAGAACCCTTTACAAAATTACTTGGTGTTATAATTGACAATTAATTAAAATTCAACATACACATCCATCATTTCATAAAAAAACAAAAAAAAAAACCAACAGAAACTTGGTCTCCTGGACCGGAATCACAAACTGCTCCCACCTTCCTCCAAACCCTCCTTGGTCCTGTCTCTCTTATTACCCTGTCTCTTGTATGCTGCTCCAGTTTTTATTAACTTCAGTCTTTGCTTCTTTCTAAACTAGAGCAAACATACAATAAAATAGCTAGATTCGCCTCCAATCTACCTAACAAATCCCACCACTGCCTTCCCCTTAAATCATTACAACGGCCTGAATTCCCTAAACAACTGTCTCTTTCTCAAATATATATCACACACTCAGTTCTTTATAATCCCACTTCCTGTCCCTCCATCATTGTGTCCCTCTACAACCCCCGCCATCAGCTTCGTACATCTGACAAACACCTTCTTGACATTTATAAGCCATCAAAAAATATTGGCAAGTCCCTATATAAGTTCTCTGTAGCTCACACCTGGAATTCCTTTCCACTAAAAATAAGAAGCATCCCTCATAAGCTCCATTTCAATCAAGAACTCAAACAGTATCTTCTTAACACATGGTCCTGCCCTTGTCAAGCCTCTACCTGATTTCTGACTGATTTCCTCTTATATATTACTTCTGATCACTTCAATTACTCTGTCTCCTTTTCTACCTGCTTTCTTGTCTTCTTGATCCTCCAACACTCCAATTTAAAATATCGACAATCTACTCTTGTAAATATTCCTACTCAGGACCTATATATACTGCTATTGTATTAGAAATTTTTGAAACTTATACATTAATTTTTTTGACATTGTTAATCTCATTTTATGTAATGTCTCTTGTCTATATTACTATTGCAATTTTTAATCTTTGTATTAGTTACTGCTTATTCTTATTGGATTGTCTTGTATATGTATTTGGAGCTTTTCTCCTCAGGTCTCCACTGAAAATGCATCTTTGGCTCAGTTGGACCAACCCAGTTAACAAATGACAATAAATAAATAAAATATAAATAAATAAATTATACTTTTTATGTCTATTTTAAGAAAATGCTCTGGAATGCAAGATGTGCTTAGGCTGCTAGAGGTGTGATATTTCACAAAACATAGGTGTTTATGATAAGAGCAAACAGCAAAAAGGAAACTGCCAAAAAAGTCCAGTAAACACTCCGTATGCAGGTTAGCGATATAAACAAAGTAAAATAAAAAGTGACCAAAACGGAATGAAGCAGGAAACCAAATAAAACAAATCCAGATTTAATTCAAGGGTGTCCAGACAAGATATAAGCGCTTTCGCTTAAAAAGCTTCTTCAGATATACAATAAAATCACCCATAAACCAAGGCAAGTATTTATACAATTTAAAAATGGCAACTAGACCAATCATCTGGTTCAATTAATTAAGAATTTTAAAGTTGCATAGTACACAATAAAAAGCTCTACGCGCACATATATATTTATACAATTCCAATCTAAAAAATGTATGCATAGATGAGTAAATAGATAAATAGATAAACAATCTTTCTCTAAAGAGCTCAATGTATATAATGATAAAAAACTTACGATTTATAAACCCCTATAATACTGAAACATAAACTATTTTGCTTAAGCAGAGACAGCTCATTTGTTATTCCTACGTCTCTTAAAAAGTGGCTTGATGGAGGCTCGTTCATTCAATCCCATGCCTCTGTCTGCTCTCAATTTAACTATCCAATTACTTTCTATGCTTTCTGTATAATTCCTAATATCACCTTCACGCACATTGGGAGTAACAACTGCTAAGGCTTTAAATAAAAAATTATGTGTATTGCCATATTGAGCTATATGTTTAGCTAAGGCATTATGATCCAAGCCTTTCTTAATGTGGTAAATATGCTCACGTATCCTGTCCCTAAACTGTCTGTTGGTTTTCCCAACATAAAAGGATAAACATAGTTGACATGTAGCTAAATACACTAAATGTGTGGTCAAACAGTTAGCTGAAACTGTCGTCTTAAATGTCTTGTTCATATCTGGATGCAGGAACTCATTACTGGTATCTATATATTGGCAAAAATTACACTGTCCACAGGGTTCCGTATGTGCATCTTCAGATCTAGGAGTGAGTTCTTTAGGATAGCACAACAATCTTCTCAGATTCTTCTTATTTCTGTATAAGAATCAATTTTGCTCACCAACTATCTCACTTATATTTTCATCTGTCTGTAAAACTGACCAATATCTACCAATAATACCTCTAATTTCCATATGATCTGAGGTATAATAGGTTGGAAATTTAACAAGGGAATATATAGGTTTGATGTCGGTCCCATGATTGGTCATAACAGGTCCAAAATAAGGGGCAGCTGTATCAGACCGCAAATTTGGAATTATATTTAGCTGTTCATCAATCTCACTAGATTTATAGCCTCTCTCTAATAATTTCATTTTGAGGCTTGCTAGTTCTTCTACATAACCTGTATCAACAGCATTCATCCTAGAAGCCCTGACACCTTGCCCTTTTATGATGTTCCTAAAGACGTAGGTGGGATGCATGCTGGATCTCAGTAAGAAAGTGTTGGCATGGCATGGTTTCCTATATATTCCAGTATTTATCACACCACATGTTAATTTCTCTATATAAAGGTCTAAGAAATCAATCTTGCTATGTGAAGATTTCATGGTAAACCTAAGAAATTCAGTTAAATTATTCATTTTAAACAAAAGCATATCCAATGTCTGTGTGTTACCATCCCATAGCAAAAAAAGGTCATCGACAAAACATCGATAAAACCTGACATGCTTCTTGAAATCCACAAGTTGAAACAGGGTGGTCTCTTCCCAATGTGCCAAAAACATGTTCGCATAACTGTTGGCACAAGGGGTCAGCCACCCATCTAGTTGCTTATAAATCCTATTTTGAAACATGAACAAGTTATTTTCCAACACTAATTCCAAAAAATGGGCAATAAGATCTCTATGTACTGCAGGATATTCACTATGTTTCTCTAAATATTCAGAAACATAGGAAACACCTAACTCATTTGGTATTATAGTAAAAAGTGATTGCACATCAAAAGTTACAAAAAACAATTCATCCATGTTCCTGGTGTCACTCAAACATTCATATAAATCCATGAGAAATTGTTTCGAATCTTTCAATACAAAATTATTTTGATTCAATATGGGTCTCAGGTGTTTCACTACATATATAGGTAGACGCTCTGTGACCCATCCTTCCCCAGCAACTATTGGTCTCATTGGGGGATCACAGATGTCCTTGTGGATCTTTGGGAGGCCATGTATTGATGGTATAAGTGGTGTTTCAATCAACAAATAATCAAGCAATTCCTTATTAATGATGCCTCCTTGATGTATATCAAATAGAGTGTTCATAACATATCTCATGGTATCATGTGTTTCATCTCTATTTATTATTCTATAAAATTTGTCCATAAGGAGTCTATTCATGGAATCAGTGTAATGAGAAGTATTCATGACAACTATCCGACCTCCTTTATCAGCTGGCCTGATTATAATGGAGGATTCGGACTGCAGATTTTTCAAGCATTGTCTTTCCTTATAGCTAAGATTATTTCCTCTACTATATTTGTTCATGTTCAAGGTGTCATAGTATTTATGCAACTCTTCCTCAGTGAGTTTCGGATATGCTTCAATCAAAGGATGGTTAGATGGAACAAATTGACTAAGGTTTTTAAAATTATGTGTCTTCCTATTGTGTGTGTTATCAATTGCTGCTTCTTGTCTTCCATATAACATTTTTAACATAATATTTCTGCAAAAGATTTTAAGATCTGTGACTGAATCGGTCAGGTTACTATGAATACTAGGAATAAAGTTTAAACCTTTACTCAACAGGTTGATTTCCACTTGTGATAAAATATATGAGGAAATATTACAAATTAGCGATTCATGCCCTTCCCCCACATCTTCTTGATGGTCTGGTGGGGTAGGTATTCGCCTGAGAGTTTCCTTTTTTGTCGACCACGACTCATAGAGGAAACTCTCAGGCGAATACCTACCCCACCAGACCATCAAGAAGATGTGGGGGAAGGGCATGAATTGCTAATTTGTAATATTTCGTCATATATTTTATCACAAGTGGAAATCAACCTGTTGAGTAAAGGTTTAAACTTTATTCCTAGTATTCATAGTAACCTGACCGATTCAGTCACAGATCTTAAAATCTTTTGCAGAAATATTATGTTAAAAATGTTATATGGCAGACAAGAAACAGCAATCGATAACACACAGAATAGGAAGACACATAATTTTAAAAACCTTAGTCAATTTGTTCCATCTAACCATCCTTTGATTGAAGCATATCTGAAACTCACTGAGGAAGAGTTGCATAAATACTATGACACCTTGAACATGAACAAATATAGTAGAAGAAATAATCTTAGCTATAAGGAAAGACAATGCTTGAAAAATCTGCAGTCCGAATCCTCCATTATAATCAGGCCAGCTGATAAAGGAGGCTGGATAGTTGTCATGAATACTTCTCATTACACTGATTCCATGAATAGACTCCTTATGGACAAATTTTATAGAATAATAAATAGAGATGAAACACATGATACCATAAGATATGTTATGAACACTCTATTTGATATACATCAAGGAGGCATCATTAATAAGGAATTGCTTGATTATTTGTTGATTGAAACACCACTTATACCATCAATACATGGCCTCCCAAAGATCCACAAGGACATCTGTGATCCCCCAATGAGACCAATAGTTGCTGGGGAAGGATGGGTCACAGAGCGTCATCTATATCTGTAGAGAAACACCTGAGACCCATATTGAATCAAAATAATTTTGTATTGAAAGATTCGAAACAATTTCTCATGGATTTATATGAATGTTTGAGTGACACCAGGAACATAGATGAATTGTTTTTTGTAACTTTTGATGTGCAATCACTTTTTACTATAATACCAAATGAGTTAGGTGTTTCCTATGTTTCTGAATATTTAGAGAAACATAGTGAATATCCTGCAGTACATAGAGATCTTATTGCCCATTTTTTGGAATTAGTGTTGGAAAATAACTTGTTCATGTTTCAAAATAGGATTTATAAGCAACTAGATGGGGTGGCCATGGGTACCCCTTGTGCCAACAGTTATGCAAACATGTTTTTGGCACATTGGGAAGAGACCACCCTGTTTCAACTTGTGGATTTCAAGAAGCATGTCAAGTTTTATCGACGTTTTGTTGATGACCTTTTTTTGCTGGGGATGGTAACACACAGGCATTGGATATGCTTTTGTTTAAAATGAATAATTTAACTGAATTTCTTAGGTTTACCATGAAATCTTCACATAGCAAGATTGATTTCTTAGACCTTTATATAGAGAAATTAACATGTGGTGTGATAAATACAGGAATATATAGGAAACCATGCCATGCCAACACTTTCTTACTGAGATCCAGCATGCATCCCACCTACGTCTTTAGGAACATCATAAAAGGCCAAGGTGTCAGGGCTTCTAGGATGAATGCTGTTGATACAGGTTTTGTAGAAGAACTAGTAAGCCTCAAAATGAAATTATTAGAGAGAGGCTATAAATCTAATGAGATTGATGAACAGCTAAATATAATTCCAAATTTGCGGTCTGATACAGCTGCCCCTTATTTTGGACCTGTTATGACCAATCATGAGACTGACATCAAACCTATATATTCCCTTGTTAAATTTCCAACCTATTATACCTCAGATCGTATGGAAATTAGAGGTATTATTGGTAGATATTGGTCAGTTTTACAGGCAGATGAAAATATAAGTGAGATAGTTGGTGAGCAACCTCGATTCTTATACAGAAATAAGAAGAATCTGAAAAGATTGTTGTGCTATCCTAAAGAACTCACTCCTAGATCTGAAGATGCACATACGGAACCCTGTGGACAGTGTAATTTTTGCCAATATATAGATACCAGTAATGAGTTCCTGCATCCAGATATGAACAAGACATTTAAGACGACAGTTTCAGCTAACTGTTTGACCACACATTTAGTGTATTTAGCTACATGTCAACTATGTTTATCCTTTTATGTTGGGAAAACCAACAGACAGTTTAGGGACAGGATACGTGAGCATATTTACCACATTAAGAAAGGCTCGGATCATAATGCCTTAGCTAAACATATAGCTCAATATGGCAATACACATAATTTTTTATTTAAAGCCTTAGCAGTTGTTACTCCCAATGTGCGTGAAGGTGATATTAGGAATTATACAGAAAGCATAGAAAGTAATTGGATAGTTAAATTGAGAGCAGACAGAGGCATGGGATTGAATGAACGAGCCTCCATCAAGCCACTTCTTAAGAGACGTAGGAATAACAAATGAGCTGTCTCTGCTTAAGCAAAATAGTTTATGTTTCAGTATTATAGGGGTTTATAAATCATCAGTTTTTTATCATTATATACATTGAGCTCTTTAGAGAAAGATTGTTTATCTATTTATCTATTTACTCATCTATGCATACATTTTTTAGATTGGAATTGTATAAATATATATGTGTGCGTAGAGCTTTTTATTGTGTACTATGCAACTTTAAAATTCTTAATTAATTGAACCAGATGATTGGTCTAGTTGCCATTTTTAAATTGTATAAATACTTGCCTTGGTTTATGGGTGATTTTATTGTATATCTGAAGAAGCTTTTTAAGTGAAAGCGCTTATATCTTGTCTGGACACCCTTGAATTAAATTTGGATTTGTTTTATTTGGTTTCCTGCTTCACTCCGTTTTGGTCACTTTTTATTTTATAGGTGTTTATGAGTTAAAGAACTTAGCTAAAACAGATCAAACTGTTAAAATAAACTTAAAAACATACACTGAAGAAATGAAAATTTTACAGTCACTTAGCTTTGTTATTGAATGTTGCAGAAGTATCTCATTTGGAACTTACTCCCTTGCATTCTATTGCAGTTTTCTACTGATGCTTCCTTCACTAGTCAGCCAAAACCATACCAGTAGGAGCAAAGTTAATACGTGTGTTTTTTTTACTTAAATGCTTAACTTTTCTTCCTGACCTAGATGTATTCCTTGTATGACAGCTCTCCATGAAACATATTTGTCTTAAGCAGTATTAAGTATCCATTTGTGAATAAGTTGTGTGTCAAACTTTGTTTAATACTGCTTTGTACTTTGCACGACTGTGTTCTTTGTTCTCACTAGCTCTTTATATGTTGTCATGTAGTACTAACCTTATACTGCTCTTTGCACATTATTGTGATGTCCTTCTATTCTGCTGTTGCAGTATTCTTTACATGAGGGAGATTGTCTGACAAGCAATCCGACGTCAGCCAGTATACAAAAGTCTTTAGTGCCTAGCATGTGTGGTACATCGCACATAGGCTGCTATCAGATGTAGGTTATAAAAGTGACATATGCATGCACCATCCTCAGAACTTCTTTGCCAACAGACAGAATGCGTCTTCCATACGTACGGACTGCTCGCTGAAGAATTTTCAGTCTCAACATCTCAGATAACTGCCCTGTTGTGGAATCGTTTTATACTTTTTGATTGTGCATCGGGTTTAATGTCATCCAAGAAAGGCAAATGCCAATGTGGATGTCAGATTCCACATAAGGGCAACCACCAACAGTGCCTTTTCTGTCTTGGGCCTGCCCATGACCATAAGGCTTGCCCTGTTTGCCAATCCTTTGTTCCCATTCCCAAAACTTTAAGGAGTAGGCTGAATTGAATTCTCTTTTCATCTACTTAGAAAATCAGCTGTTAAAACTCCTCGCTAAAAGGATGCAGTGTCCCTCAGGCTCAGAGGCTGAGTCATTAGTGAAGAAACCCAGGCTGGAAGCTTTGGCTGCACCTCCAGTAACAGATGTCTCTCCTGAGATGATTGCTAGTCCAGAGATTCGATCAGGGATGTCATCCAAACCACAGGCCGAACCCCCGTAACGGAAGTCATCTTGGAGCAAGATATCAGCATGTCCTTGGAGATACCGCAGGTGTCCAGATCATACGTCCAAGAGGAACCCAGATTCATTATCTCTGAAGGCCGTAGGCTCTCATGTCCCTCAGATCTCCTCCAGGGGTTACTATACCTACTGCAGGAACATTTCAAGTGAGAAAGCACTGAAATGTCAGATGTTCAAAAATGCATTTCTGACTTACTCCAGGTGGACACCTCCAGTCCCGCAGCTGTCCCCTATCCTTCCTGCATTCTTAGATGTAGTTGTATCTTCAAGCAAAACTCCAGATTCACAGCCTCCTGCACCTAAAAAAAACAGATTTTATAAGGTGTCTGCAGACTGCAAGTTCTTATTCAAAGTACCCTCCGCTGACCCATCAGTCATAAATCTGGCTTCAGACAAACCCTCTAGGCTTCTTTCTTCAATCTCCCTGCTGCCTTCTGACAAGGACAGCAGACATTTAGAGAGACTGGGCAAAAAAGTGTACATGTCTGCCACCCTTGCCTTTAGGGTAAGCAACTACCAAATACACATGACAAAATACTCTTAAAGAACTCTTGTTCCAGTTATCTAAAATTATTTCAGATTTGCCTGATTCTGAGAATAAATCTCTGGCTATGTCCTTGCTGGATGCAACCTCTCAGGTTACCAGTCACTCAATTAAATGTAGCTATGATGCTGCAGAGACTTCCACTAGGGTAGCTGCCTCAAGATCTGTCCTTAGGATATTTGCATAGTTAAGACTCCAACCTTTACCAGAGAATATCAAATCCAAATTGATGGATACTCCTCTGAACAATGCAGCCTTGTTTGTCCCTGCAGCTGCTGACCTATTTAAAACCTTGCAGGAGAAGGGTAAGGAGATGAAGGACTTAAAACACCTCCTGGTATCTACTGTCCCAAAATTCCAGAGAAATTACCCTTCTAAGCCAGTTTTTGTCAGAAGACAATCCAGGCCACCTCAATCTAAGACAAAAAAATCTGGAAAGAGACAACACCATTTAGGACTCCTCAACAAGCCCTACCTCAAAAACAGCCTTTTCCAGACAGACCAGGATCCATTTGACTATTTTGACCCCATTACCCCCCCCTTCCCTTCACCTTCCCCTTTCAAGTCCAGCATGGGAAAACATTGCCCAAGATTCTTGGATGTTTTCCATCATAAAAAACAGATACTTCATGGTTTGGGAGTCTATACCACCTTTCAGGGGCATTCCCCAACTGCCCAAAGAACAACTTCCACTTTTTCACAGGTGTTGCAAAACCTGCTGGATCAAGGTACCATTCAACATGTTCCTATGCATCAAAGAGGCAAGAAGGTTTATTCCAGGATGTTTATAGTTCCAAGGAAAGAAGACCCCTGGATACCCATCTTAGATCTCTCCTTTCTCAACACCTACCTGAAAGTACCCACCTTCAGGATGCTCACATTACAAACTCTGCTCCTTTTGATCTTACCTCAAGCCTTTATGGCCTCAGTAGACATAAAGCACATCTACCTTCATATTCCAATCCATCCCAGCTGCAGGAAATATTTAAGGATCTCTGTAGCCTCTGGACACTTTTAGTTTTCTGCCTTGCCCTTTGGTCTTTCTACCACCCTAATGGTTTTCACAAAATGCCTAGCACCAGTGGTGGCATTCTGCAGACTGCAGGGCATCCAAGTTTTCCCATAGCTGGACAATCTTCTTTTCCAAGCAGACAGTCCAGAAGCACTACAACAAAATCTCAACCACACAATTTCCATCCTTATTTCCGTGGGATTCACTATAAATTACCAAAAATCTGTTCTCTCCTCGTCACAGGACAACATTTTCCTGGGATGCAGGATCCAAACAGACTTCATAAAGGTTTCTCTTCCCATTCAGAAGGTCCAGGATCTCACTGCTTTATTTCAAAGTCTCATCCATCTCTCATATATCTCAGCCAGAACCTTTCTCAGGACCCTGGGCTTTATGGCATCCACCATCCCTATGCTCCCTCTGGCAAAAGTGCACATGAGAAAATTGCAAAGGTTTCTGAAATTGGTGTGAACACAACATGCACACCTTCTGGAGTTCCAAAGTCCCCTTATTTCCTGCCTGAAGAGGGGAAATAACCTGGTAGATTCAACAACTCTCTCCCAAACCAGGCCTCCCAATTCATCCTCTTTCACCAGTACAAGAGATGTACACAGATGCCTCAGATACAGACTGGGGATCAGCCTTTGGCTCCATGAAAGGGCACATGGTCACCCTCTCAAAGAAAAGATGACATCAACATAAAAGAAATGAGAGCACTACTGCTGGCACTTCAGGCCTTTCAGTCTCTTCTCATTCCAGGGCCCTTAAAAATTTTCACAGACATCATGACAGTGCTCTGGTATGTAAATAAACAGGGCAGACCAGGTCTTACCTCCTGTGAAGACTAGTCCTGCAAGTGTGGGAGCTGGCTGTCAAATTGCAGGCACACCTTCAGGTAGTATACATTCCCTCAAGCTTGAATGTATTGGCAGACACATTGAGCAGGTCCAAAACAGAACACCATGAATGGGTGCTTCACAGAGATGTGTTCCTGGACATTGTCCACCAATGGGATACTCCACAAGTAGATTTCTTTGTCACCCCGTGAACAGACAACTTCCTCAGTTTTGTGCCAGAGACCCACACCTTCTGGTCTGGAAAGTAGACACACTCAGTTTTTCATGGAGAGGGATTTTTCTATGTGCATTCCCTTCCCTGGCTCTCATTCCAAAAGTCCTACTAAAGATTCAGCAGGACAGACAAAAATCTTGATGGTGACCCTCTTTTGGCGAAGACAGCACTTCCCCTTACTCCTGCATTTAGCCAAGGGCAATCACCACAACTTAACCCACAGAGTGAACCTACTCACACAACACAAGGGAACCCTCATTCACCCTCACCTGTTAACTCTGCAGATGACACTGTGGGTGATAGGGCCTTGATTCCTCTCAGACACCTTTTTTCAGAGGAACGTGTTCAGAGTACTGCAGGAGGCCAGGGTACCCAATACTAGAAAATCTTATTTATCTAAATGGAAAAGATTTTCCATCTGATGTCTCTCACATAACCTAGACCCACTAACATTCGAAGTCCCCACAGTCCTATCATACCTGTGTGAGTTCCTAGATGCTAGCCTAACATATTCTTCAGTGAAAGTACACATGACACCCATCTCTACCTGTCTGCCTCTCTCACCTCCCTTGGCTTCCAGGTTCAAAGCCAAACAATTCCTGAAAGGCGTCCTTCACATGAGACCTCCCAAGAAACCAGGTCCACCCCCCCCCTTGGATCTTAACTTTGTCTTGGAAAAATTGACCTTGGCCCCTTTTCAGCCCAACAGCTTCTGCCTCTCTAAAATTCTGCTCCTGGAAAATAATCTTGCTTCTGGCAATCACTTCTGCCAGAAGGGTTTCTGAACTCTAGGTCCTTATGGCTTCCTCACCTTTCCTAGTGTTCCATAAGGAAAGGGGTTTCTTTCCGCACCAACCTCTCCTTTATGCCTAAGGTGGTAAATGAGCTATCACTCAAACAAGCTATCCGCCTCCCTACCTTTTTACCTTCACCCCAAAACTCTGCAGAAAGAGCTCTACACACTCTGTATACTGACAGCTTAGGTTGTATCTTGACAAAACCAAGAGTATCATAAAATCAGACCAGCTGTTTGCTTCCTTTCACCCTAGAGCTCTAGGGCTTCCTGTCTCTAAACAAACTATTTCCAACTGGATTTCTAAGGCTATCTCCTTCTGCTATGAATATTATGGAAAGAGCCTTTTTTCCTCAGTTGGAGCACACTCTACCAGAGCCATTGCCTCATCTGGTGCCTTCTTCAAAGGGTTGAAAACCAATTCCATTCCGGAGGCAGCTACTTGGTCTTCAGTCCATACTTTTACCAAGCATTACAAACTGAACAACATCTCCAAATCCAGGGTAGAGTTTACTAGGGCCATTCTCCATTGCTTCCTGGACAGCTCCTCTGCCCCTACCTCCTCCCTCTCCTTCTCCTCATGAGCATTTGCTTTCTCCCTCATGTTATGAATACTATAACAGCAGAGTAAAAGGGCATAGATTAGTTGTGTAAAATCTTACCATAACGTTAGATGTCCTTCTCTTCTCTGTTGCGGTATTCTATCCCACTCTCCATCCTCCTGCATTTGTTCTTCCTTGATTGGTACCTTGCCTACATACCTATTTCTCAAGCATTCTCCCTAGGACACTCAGTTCTGAGGATGGTGCATGTGTACTTCGCTTTTACGGCCTACATCCAATAGCAGCCTACATGCAACATACCACACACCCAAGGTACTAAAGACTTTTGTATACTGGCTGATGTCAGGTCGCTTGTCAGGTAATTTCCCTCATGTAAAGAATACTGAAACAAAGAAGAGAAGGGCATCTAATATTATGGTAAGATTTAACACAACTAACCTTTCTTTGTTCTTAGATCTGTATATATTACTGTATATTTTTGATGTTATGCTTAGTTTTTCATTCTTTTTAAGTAGGTCATGACTGAAAAGGAGTCACAGTGGTCCAATGTATTCCTGCTAAATAAATAAATAAAATTTTTCCATTATTATTTTAATCCTAAACCACCCCTCCCCATGCATATAGATGCTGTTTGAATTATAATGGTGCCAAGAGAAGAGACTGCCATGCTGGGTACCTGGGATGTATATGAATGTCACTTGATCATAGCTTGCTTTTCAGTTGCTGTCATGATGGTAAAGTGCATGCTTGTCCATTTGGTGTGTCCTGGAATATGTGTGGCCTATAAGCATGCAATGTTATGAAACAAATATGAACCCAATAGCTACAACATGCTATGATGTTAAGTGAGGTTGTAGTATCTATCAAAAAAGTTATATACTACTAATTTTTTGGCCAGTTTACTGTTTTCAATGTAATGTGGTTTGACTCCTCTTGCCATGATTCACTGTCCAACATGAAAGGATCAGAAAATGAAAAAGGGGAGAAAACCAAATAATTATGGCTAGACCCCCAGGAGAAATGTCATTACAAAGGATAATTTCAGAAAATTTTGAAACTAAAAATTAAGTTTGAAATAAAAACCCAGAGCTGACTAAATAAAGTTGGCAGACGTGTTGTCCAAACAAAGCACTAATTTTCAACTTCTGTTAAAAATGAACTCTTTGTGGTTTCACTGTCTTCTTTCTAGAACACTTAATCCATTGTTATGTTATTTGTTTTGTCACCCACTCCACTGGCATTATCAGTAGTCTAGAATAAAATGGTTGCAGAAATTCATCCTTTACAGTATTATGTCTAGGACAGCTGAAAAAGAGCAAAGAGGTGTAAATTGCAACTTTATTCACCTGGCTAGAGATGATGCTGTTAAGGTATTTGAGAACCATTCAGCTTATTGACTACTTTTTATATTGACAGGAACCAGGTATGGCTTATTAATTCATATTCACTGAAGAAAACTACTGACTGAGTACAGGATGATCTCATTATATTGGGAGTAAGAAGGTTTTACCTTTCCCTCAGTATTGTGTGATAGAGTACATTTCAAGATGCAAGAATGTGGGGGTGCAAGGGGCTTGAACCCCCTGCAGAAATGCTTTTATGTGAGATATTTTGTTGAAGCTGAAGTTAAGTGATTCTCTGAAAATTTTCAGTGGTTTGTGTTTACTGAAATGTATTACTTCCTGAATCATTATAGAAACAAGTATTTAATATATTTAGTGTTACTAAAGAACAATAGATTGATTTGGTTGTCATTAAAAACAAATTCAAACATTATTCTGAGCTACAAAAGAACTTGCCTCATATAAATCAAATACATATTTCCCATATGTGCTTGCTGCTCGAGACCTGTAAAATAGCATGCTTGGCTACATAAGAGCAAAAAAGAGGATTATTTAAGACTGCCATTTGCTATACTGAAGACTTTGTCCTGTTCTTAACATTGTGCAACCATGGAGTTGGTGTAAATATACGTTTAGGAGTGTGGGGGCTTGCACCTCTATGGAAAAAAATTGTTCCAAGTATTTGTATTTACTTCAGTATTATTTTCATATTTTCACTTGTTTTACCCCTCATTCTTTATTAGATGTCAGGGTTCAGTGGTGTTAGCTGATTAACATGTGACTGAATTAAAGCACTGAGCTTAAGTCTGTGAGTTTGGAACCAAATTTTTCATTGCTGAGAATTGAAATTGTCTGCGGCATTAAAAATGAAAATGTTGACACAAATTAGTGTCAATCTGACTTAAAAGTGAATTAATCTGTGAATGTGGATTGAGAAGTAACCAGTATTCTAAGAAAATAAATGGATGAGGATTGAAATATGTGCAAAAGTAAAGTGAAGCTAAAATCTGCTAGTACTAGACAGAATAATACTGTCAGAACAAAGTACAATATAAAGAAATACTTCAAACATTGATTCAGCAAAGAAAGTTACTGTTATGCATGAGACTGAAATTACAGTTAAAAATAAACATTCAGCATAGAGGGCAGCATTTTATTCAAGGTATGGCTGTCAGCACAATAAGAAACCTAATAATTTTCTCACTTCTGCAAGCCCAAGAAAATGTTTTGTAAGCATCTGAATGGTGCAAATAAAATTGATGGCTACTAAGTGATTGTTTGCAGAATTCACAGTTTGACACATGCAAAGAAATCTTAAAATGTCTTTGTGAGTACAACTGATATGTCTGCTGAGACCGTGAGTGATGGTACTTCACTGAGTGCATAAACACAACAGCATTGTTTGCGGAAAGAAAGAAAAAGAAATAATTAAACTGAAAATTTGTCTAAAGAAAGAATATCTCTTTCATTTAAGGTCAGTTCTGGAGCAGAATGCTATATTATATCAGAAAGTAAATTCAAGGAAAGAAATGAGTCTTTCAAACTTAGTGGCAGAACCTAAAGCTTCATTAGTGGCTGACTCTGGTCATAAACTCAAACCTCTGGGTTAAAGAAAAATTAGTGGGATTTGTATTGGAATAAAAAATACACTTGATTGTTTCAGGCTGTGTCAGTTCAACAGTAAAATACTTTGGGAAAGTTTGGTTGTGACCGACTAGGAATGATGAAGCAAATTCGAAGTGTGCAGGTGCAAGTACAGTATACTAGAGGTTACAATACAGTTTGTCAAAATGATAAGCAGACTTGAATGATCACAATTTGCATATCCATAAAGTTAATGATTTATATAATTACAGTGAATATGATTCTCATATTTGTGAAGCAAACTATTCACTTCATAGCAAAATAAATGATTTACAAATCTATGAGGCAGAAATTTCACAGATTTGTGCATTAAAGTCAGCATGGATTTACGTGGGATTGCAGACTACAAATAAAAAAATGCTTCCATTATGAACTGAGATACATCTGGAGGAGGTTACAACCAGATGAAAACAATGGCTCCCTATTGAAATGTCTGCACTCAAAATGCAGAGCGTTGACAAGCTAAAAAAGACCAAAAACCTGGAGAAGAACACATTTCAAAAATCAGTCTTCTCTTTAAAACATATTTTTGCAGGGGAGACCAGCACCCCAACACCCCCCAAACTTATATGTACCAATTCTGAGATTGCCTTATCTCAGAGAAAAGGAAACATTCTGAGAAATGGCATCTCAGACGTAGTATTTGTAAGTTTGATCTTTAGGCCATTCAGTCTCTATGTTTTCGGACTCAGTCTAGCAGGTCCTGACAATTCAAATGGTTACCTGAAAACATCTGGTCATAACCTCATTCAGATGAAAATTGGAAAAGAAAATATTTTTTCAGGAGGGCAAGTTCCCTCTGCACCCCCATGTGGATATTTTCTGGATATAACCTTAATGAAGATAAAACAAAGGCTATAGATGTAAACTATGTACCCACATATGAGTTGGTTCAGCAATACTTATATTTATGGGGACACAATAAAATTAAAAGCATTTAAGAATATAAATTAAAAAGAATTATTTTATGGCAGCTAAGGATATGTAGGAAGAGACTAAACAAAAAAACAATACAATAACTGAGTAACTGGAAGCTCTTTTTGTGTATATGGAGAGCAAGATACTAACAGTGAAAATGTTTTTAGGACCTTTAGTTTTATATACAGGTCAGGCATATAGTAATAAAGACTAGATGGATTTTGTCTAGGATGAGAAGAGGAAAAGGGTCAAGTGGAGTAAGTTGATCCTTCTAGTAGAACAAGGTAGTTTAGGATTACCTGCTTTGAAGGAATATTTTAGAGCTACACAGTTAAGGCACATATACATAATACAAGCAGTAAGCTATAATGCAAAGTGGAAAGGGATGATGATGAAGCAGTTGGGAAATTCAAGAAATAATGAGAGAGTAGGATTTTGGACACAGATCCTTAAGGAAAAATAAGAACAGCCATACAGAAAGTAAGGGGTCTGAATGCAGGGAAGGGGTCCAAATGGAGAGATGAAAAGTCAGCAAACAAAGGAGAGTAGTAGTGTTGAAACTGTATTCATCCTCAAGTCTTGGCGAGTACCTTCATGAGGTGGACCCTGCTTTCACAAAAATCACACCAAGATGACACTGATATATAGACTGTATTTATATAGCATTTATCATGGACAGAAGTAGGTCAAAAACTGAAAAAGATAGCTGGGTGCACAAGACCCAAGATAAGAAAGTGCCCAATCCTGGTAGGCACACTGGTGCCAGGAGTGGAAAAGATGACAGTGTAGAATCCTCAAAATACAGAAACATTCCTACAATACAATACAATTCCAGGCCCAGGGGGAAGATGGCCCCCCTGTCATAGAAGGAAGTAGTAGTCCACAAAAAATCACAAGAACTGATAGGCCAAAGAAGAGCCATAAAGACAATAAAGTGGACTATTCAGGATAAGAAAGAAATTATGTATTGTTACTATTATGCAAAAAAACCCCAGAATTTCCAGACACAAGATATACAAAATGATTAAGAGAGAAATTAGAGGAAAGAAAAATACTTTTGCAAGAAAAACTGTCAGAATCTTCAAATGAAAATTTGTGTTCATTAATGCAATAGATTTGTGAGAAACAGTATATAGATCAAGAAATCTTGATCTGCTTAGAAAAAGAAGTATTTGAGTAAGTGCGTAAATATAAATAACAAAAACAAGAGATATTTGAAAAGTATAAAAAAGAAATATGGACATGGGAAAGAAAGAGAGATTTGATATGGTGCAGTATTTATGCAATGGAGAAAGTCAAATTAATCAATGTAAAAAAGGCAGCCCCAAAGATATTTAAAGAGAAATACAGGGAAAGGAATCCAGATATGGAACATTTCACAATAAAAAAATAATATCACAAAGATGGAATGTAGAAAAGAAAATTAGTAAAATAGAAGTTAAAAAAATAGAAGTTGAAGTTATAGAGTACCTGCAAAGTGAATGATTTTGTGTAGAAGGACTAACACAGGTTACATCAAAGCATGATGGAGTGAGTCCCCCAAAGTAAAGAGAAGCAGGAAGATCAGGAGATATCTGAACAAGAAATATGGACATGGGAAAGAAAAAGAGATTTAATATGGTGTAATATTTATGCAAAGGAGAAAGCAAAACTAACCAATACAAAAAGAGCAGCACCAAATATATTTGAAGAGAAAGGAATCCGGACATGGAAAACTTTACAATACAAAAAATAAGAAGACAAAGAGGAAAAGCAGAAAAAGAGATTAGTAATGGAGATGTTAAAGAAATAGAAACTGAAGTTATGGAGTAGCTGCAAACTGTAGGATTTAGTGTAGAAAATCAAATGCAGAAAGGACCACAACAGGATAGAGCAATGGATATCCAAATTAAGGGGAAACCAGTAGAACAGGAAGCAATTTATCAGGTGCCAAGATATTTTGGAGCCTTCCACAGGAAACCAGTATAAACATTTACTTGAAGCTAGAAAGCAAGGTAAAGAACAGGAAACTGTGGAAACTTTGATGCATTCAATGCTGAGGAGTGATAGGCCAGTGAGTTCCTATATGACAGAGCAACGGATGGCACAGGATGAAATTGAAGAGAATGTGCCACAAGAAGATGTTATAAAACCTTCTATAGAATTGAAGAAAATGTGCTACAGGAAGATGCTATAGAATGCCGCAGGGAATGGAAAACAAGGGATGTGGTCTGAGTTTGGAAGAAAATGAGCAAAGAGAAGAGTTGCTTGATTTAGTAGACATGGATAGATATATTAAGATTAATGAGAGAAATAGACTGCAGAAGGTCAATAAAACCCACAAAGTCAGAAGTCTGATAAAACAAATGAATACAGTAATTGGGACTGTCCATAGAGATCAATGCAATATAACAGAAGTAAACAGCATATATTACTGTGCAATTAAATTAATAACTGATAAGGTTCTACCGCAAGAACACATGATAGTGAGAGAAAGGAAGGGGAGAAATCAAATACCATCATGGAAATATCGAATAGAGAAAACTATAAAGCAGTTAAAACAAGAAGTGTCACTGTTAGAAGACTATAGAAGAGGGAACAGATTAACAAAAATACTAAGAAAAGTAGTTGTGATAAAAGCATTGTGCAGTATTAGAACAGACCAGGGTCTATCATGCACTAAACTAAAAAATTCAGTGCAGGCGGAAAACCGTAGACGATATGAAGATAAATATAAAGGAAAAGTGTATATAAAAGAAAACTCAATTATGACAGCAGAACAAAAGGGCAATAAAAGAAAGTCATATGGAACAAAGGATCATTTGTTGTTAAATAAAGTCATAGTGGAGAACTGCAAAAAGTGGATGAATCTAAGTATGGCTTGGAATGATTACAAAGAAGCATTTGATAGTATCCCACACTCATGGATAAAAGTGTGCTGAAAAATGTATAAGATACATCTTACAATGATCAATTACATTACAGTGACCATGAAACAGTGGCAGACCACTTTGTAATTAAGCCATGATAAAGGACACATTATTATCCCAGGAATAAAAATTCAAAGGGGGATATTCCAGGGTGAATCTTTGTCACCACTGCTATTCTGCCTTGCCCTTGACCCATTAAGCTGTCTACTTAACAGCTTAGGCCATGGCTATAATTTGGCTCCTAGAAAACAGCAAAATGTAAAGAATTCTTAGCTCCTCTTTGTTGATGATTTAAAACTGTATAGCTCATCAGATGAGGAACTGAAAGCACAATTGCAAGTTGTCAAAACTTTTTCAGATGATATAAGAATGTCATTTGGTCTTGATAAATGTGCAAAAGCAAACTTTAAAGCAGGAAAACTCTAGCACCAAGAAAACATCGGTCTGGGACAAGAATATGATATAAAAGAAATTAAGCAAGAAGGAGTGTATAAATATTTAGGAACTGATGAAGGATCAACAATAAAACTCAAACAAATGCAAATAAAACTTAGTTAGGAATACTTTAGAAGACTTAAATTAATCCTGAAAACAGCATTGACATCTAGGAACAAAATCCAAGCTATAAACCAATTTGCTCTTCCTGTCCTAACTTACAGTTTTGGAGTGATTGACTGGCCCCAAAATGTGTTGGATAGATTAAATAGGAAAACAAGAAGGATGCTTCATGCTCATCAAATGATTTATAAAAATCAGTGCATACCAAGATTATATATTCCCCATTCCAAAGGAGGGATGGGCCTCCTTGAAACTGATTACTTGTATAGATCTGCAATTGTGGTACTCCCACATATCTGCTGACCTCACAAGGCCCAAACGTAATGAACATTTGGAAACATGAGGAGAATAAATCTAAGATGACTTCTCTGCTTAATCTAGCAGAAGCACATCAGTTTTAAGCAGGAATGGAAATCAAACCAGAAGTAGATAAAAGTCAGGCAGAAACTGAATGTGCCAAAAAACAAAAGAAAGAATATAAGGTGAAGGACCAGATGAGAAGGCAAGAAATGTGGAAAATGCATAAATATAGTTGCAAGTATAGAAAACTTCTGGAAGAACCTCATGTTGATCAGGAATGAATGCAGGAATTGTTAAGGAGAAGCAAGTTCAAACCAAGAGATGAAAGGTTAATATTGGCAGCCCAAGATAAAGGGCTGCATACACGTTGGTTTACAAAGTCCATTGAACATGTGGGAGAAACAGATAAATGTAGGTTTTGTAAAACCAAATTGGAAACAGTTGCACACCTCGTTGCTGGCTGCGACTTAGCAATGGCAGAAGGACTGTATACTGAAAGGCATAATAATATGGCAAGATTGTTACACGGGGAATTGTGCAAACATTATGGTATTGAAGTGGCTGAAAAACACTGGAAACATGAGCCACAAAGCATCATAGAAAATGATAAAGTCTACATCACATGGGATCATCCATTACCAACAGTTTGAAAGATAGATGCTAGAAAACCAGATATAGCGGTCCAAGAAAAGAAGATGAAAGTAGCATTGATCATTGAAATCACCACATCCAGTGTCCTGCATGCAGAGTGATACAAAATCATAAAATTTCAGGATTTGCAAGGAGAAACCATAGCAATGTAGAAGAAAGATACCCAGATAGTTCCAATAGTAGTAGGAACAATGGGTCTTTATAAAAACGAGTCTACAATCATATTTAGATATGCTACCAATACATGTAATTCTGTACAAATAGCAGAAGGAGTCATTACTGGGCACATTGTGGGTGCTACGAAGAGCACTTTTAGCTGACATCAAAGAGTGAAACAATACTAATTTCATGAACTTTAATCATACTTTGACTTAGGAATGGGGTCCATTCCCATCATGGTATTGGAAATCCAAAAGATTTGGAGAAATTAAAAAAAATGTCAAAGGGGACTGCAAGTTGTCAAAACTTTTTCAGATGATATAAGAATGTCATTGATCTTGATAAATGTGCAAAAGCAACATTTAAAGCAGGAAAACTGCAACACCAGGAAAACATCAGTTTGGGACAAGAATGCGATATAAAAGAACTTGAGCAAGAAGGACTGTATAAATATTTGGGAACTGATGAAGGATCAACAATAAAACACAAACAAATGCAAATAAAACTTAGTAAGGAATACTTCAGAAGACTTAAATTAATCCTGAAAACAGCATTGAAATCTAGGAACAAAATTCAAGCTATAAACCAATTTGCTCTTCATGTCCTAACTTACAGTTTTGGATTGATTGACTGGCCCCAAAAGGTGCTGGATAGATTAGATAGGAAAACAAGAAGGACACTTCATGCTCATCAAATGATTTATAGAAATCAGTACATACCAAGATTAAATATTCCTCGTTCCAAAGAAGGTATGGGACTTCTTGAAACTGATTACATGTAAAGATCTGCAATCATGGGACTGCATACATATCTGCTGACCTCACAAAACCCAAATATAGTGAACGTTTTGAAATATGAGGAGAATAAATCTAAGATGATTTCCCTTCTTAGTCTAGTAGTAGCACATTGGTGTCAAGCGGGAATGGAAATCAAACCAGAAGTAGATAAAAATCAGGCAGCAATTGAATGTGCCAAAAAAACAAAAGAAAGAATATAAGATGAAGGATCAGATGAGAAGGTAAGAAATGCGGAAAATGCATAAATATAGTTGCAAGTATAGAAAACTCCTGAAAGAACCTCATGTTGATCAAGATCAAACACAGGAATGGGTAAGGAGAAGGAAATTCAAACAAAAAGATGAAAGGTTAAAATTTGTAGCCCAAGATGATGGGCTAAGTACACATTGGTTTACAAAGTCAATTGAACATGTAGGAGAACCAGGCAAATGTAGGTTTTGTAAAACAGAAATAGAAACCTCATTGCTGGTTATGATATACTAATGGCAGAAGGACTGTATACTGAAAGGCATAATAACATGGCAAGACCATTGCACTGGGGATTGTGCAAACATTATAATATTGAAGTAGCTGAAAAACACTGGAAACATGAGCCACAAAGCATCATAGAAAATGATGAAGTCTACGTCATATGGGATCACCCATTATCAACAGTTCAAAAGATAGATGCGAGAAAACCAGATATAGTAGTCCATGAAAAGAAGACAAAAGTAGCATTGATCATTGAAATCGCTACACCCAGTGACTACAGTGTCTTGTGTAGAGAGAGAGACACAAAGTCATAGCATATCAGAATTTGCAGGCAGAAACAAGAGTAATGTGAAAGAAAGATACCCAGACAGTTCCAATAGTAGTAGGAGCAATGGGTCTTAAAAAAGAATCTACAGTCATATTTAGATATGTTACCAATACATGTAACTCCATACGAATTGCAGAATGAGTCATTACTGGGCACATTGCGGGTGCTGCGAATAGTACTTCTGGCTGACATCAAAGATTGAAACAATACTAATTTCAGGGACTTTAATCGTACTTTGACTTAGGAATGGAATCCATTCCCATCATGGTATTAGAAACCCAAAATACTTGGAGAAATTAAAGAAAAAGTATTCTGAGAACTAAGCCAACCTGAGAGCGGAGAAAGGAGATTTTGCTGATAGAGAAGATGCAATTAACAATACAATGAATAGGCAACAGGTGGCTAGAATTTACTGGAGAAAAACTGGCAAAGGGACCATGGTATTGGGAGTAAATAACCAGAGATGGAAAGGTAAAAAAATGGGAAGAGGTCAAGAAGGCATTTGGACTGCAGGCTAGATACTACCTTCCCTATCACGGATTCATAGAGTACAGGCAAAGGGAAAGGGATAGGGGAATCCTAAGTGAAAGACCTGGTCAGCTAGAGTTTTTAGTTAGAACAGAAGCTGCTGTTAAAAATGGAAAATTAGTAGGGCATATAAAATAATGCACAATAAATATATGAATCAATCAGAAGAGTTTAGAAATGATGGGGAAGAGATATTGGTTAAGCAATTCACAAGGAAACAATGGGTGGCCATACATATGGCTCCTAAATATGCAAGCAAGTCAAGGATATTTAGAACTTTGAATGGAAGTATTTGCATAGGTTTTTTAATACCCCAAGCATACTCCAAATAATATTGCCTCATGTAGCCGGTAAATGTTGGAGGTATCATTGGAAGAAAGGGGTAACTGGGAACATAATTTTTGGGAGTATGATGAGTTGGCAGACTTTAACAATTCCCTACAGAATACTCTGTCAGAAATATTGGGTGAGCAAATGGGTGCAACTAAGCAATTTATTTATTTATTTTGAGCTGGGATACAATATATAAAGTGCCTCAACATAGTAGGGCCTCGTTAAGCTTAATTCTGGTGTCTGCCAAAGGGATGAGCATTCGACCACTTCTGCATGCACTAGAGAATGGAAATCAAAGTCTAAACCAACTATATTTGAAGTATTGAATATTGTAACACAGGTAAAAGAACTGGACGTAGGTTCTTTACAAAAGGGTAGGAGCACATTACATAAAAAAAATAGAAATTGTAAGAACAATACATGCAGAATAATGTTTTGGAGGAGGAGTGAGGTTTAAGGGAAGGGAGGAATTAAGCAATTTATATAATGTTGGATTGATGATAATTATACAAAAGAATATGTTGTATAATATCTGTAACTGGGAGCATGTTAATATGGTTTGTTTTCTTTTATGTAAGTGCATGTTTGCTTATGTCTTAAGTGATAAAATCCCATATCACAATAAAGGTGCAAACTATGTATGTACCACTATTCCATTCAATGTCATTGAATGTGATTTGTTTAAATGCTCTTGGATTAAAGCTTCCATTACACAACCACTACACAAGACATTCAGACATACAACACAGACATCAGCACATGTGCACAATAATAAATGTAACCCCTTACCTACACCATACCATACTATACTCTATCTCCAGCCCACAAATATATGTTTACACATTCCCACCCATAATGCCATAACTTTCGGTATTCCTAAAAGTTTCAGCACTGACAACTTGCACACATCACATGCACACATACACACACACACACACACACACACACACACACACACACACACACACACACACACACACACATAAATTTTACCTGATCAAATTAATCAAACTTGTTTTAACATTTGCTATACTCAACAACATGAGCATTCAACCACTTCTGCAAGCACTTTCTGCACTCAACAAACTGAGTGTTCATCAGATTGTCAGTAACCTATATTTACCAAATTTTATATATGTATCTCTCTCTCTCTCTCTCTCTATATATATATATATATATATATATATATATATATATAGGGTCTATATCACTTTGTCAAAACGGCTGAAGTTTGAACACCATATGTTCAAACTTCTAACCTCGAAGTGCAAAAACATCGAATGCTTAGAACAGCGATTTTTTTCCCAAGGAAAAAAATCGCTGTTCCAAGAAACACACACACAACACAAGCACACCAAAAAAACAGCAATCCACACACATACACTTAAAACTTACATCTAACCCTACACTAAACTGTACATGCACTGCTATATATCCACTTACCTTAACCCAAACCCTAACCCTAAGGTCCGTCACTATCGCACACTCACCTGACCCGCGCCCTAACCCTAACTCACTTATCCCACCCTAACCCTAAAGTCTGTCACTATCGCACACCCACCTCACCTGCGCCCTAACCCTAACTCACCTAACCTGCGCCCTAACATCCGCACAAACGCACACTTACCTGAACCCGACCCGTAACTTTCCACCACAGTGCTGAATATAGCAAAGTCACAGAAACAGCCCACTGAATTCCCTGGGAAAGAATTCAGTGTTCTGTGGCTTCGCGATAACGCGATAATCAGTCTTAGAACTTCACAGTTCGAACATATGGTGTTCGAACTGCTGAAGTTTCGACAAACTGATAGGAACCCTATATATATATATATATATATATATATATATATATATATATATATATATATATAAACTCCATGGTCACACAAACTCAAAGAAGGGGAAACCTCACACAAGAAAATAATAATTGGTGAAGATTTAGAACTGAACCAGCAGCAGTGATTTCCTGTGGAAAACATCCATGAGGAAGTTCATCTTCATTCTTTTGAACTTGATGGGATGGCAGCTCATTCAGTTTAAGCACAACAAGGTCTAGGGAGGCAAAAACTGATAAAGATATGGAAGGTTTTATTTAACAGTATTTTAAGAGGAGGAGAAGCACCAACATCCTGGAAGAAAACTTTGGTGGCCGTAATACCTAAAGAGGGTAAAGACCCATTAGATCCAGCTTTATTCAGGCCAATTTCAATCCTAAACCATTATTATAAAGTGTTTATGTCTATAATAGATAAAAGAATGGCAAAGGGATGTCAAAATTGATATATATGGATCAGTGTGGTTTTGTGGAGGGGAGGCAAAACATTTGACAACTTTAACAGAACATTGATGATCCGGAGGGAAGCTGAATGTAAGAAAATGCCACTATTGTTGATGAGCCTTGATGCAGAAAAAGTATTTAACAGAGAAAGCTGGGAGTTTATGAGCAGGGCAATGGAAGCATTTCCATTCCCTGATAAAATTATAAGGTTCATAGGTTCATAGTGAATACAAGGCTAACTGCTCTGAAAGGCCATTTTAAGCCTAGCCAATACCCTGAGGTCAGAATCAAGCCCTGTACCATGTGTTTGTTAGGTGAAGACCTTAACCAGATATAAGATGGGTCAGAGTCGAAAGTTAAAGTGGGTGGGTTCCTCTCTGATAATTTCTGTTTTATCAGAGGAACCAAGCAGGGGTGTCTTCTTTCCCTTTTCTTATTTGCATTATATTTAAAACCATTGGCAAAGAAAATAAGGGACTTAGAAATTCAAGGATATAATTGGTATGGTCAAGCTGGCTCTATTTGCAAATGATATTATTTTATCACTAGCGGACCGGAGTTCCACTGTGGCGACCCCTAACCGGGAAAAGCCGAAAGACACAAACAAACAATTATTTTATACCTGATAAAACCAATAAAGGACATTTCAGTGTTGTGGAACATTTTGAGACAGTTTCAAATCTTTTCAGAATACAAAATTAATGAAGCTAAAACAAAGGCAATAGCTGTAAATTATGTACCCACACAAGAATTGGTTTAGTAATATCCATATTTATGGGGATATGATAAAATGAAGTACTTAGGAGGATGGATTAAAAAGGATTGTGGTGTGGCAGCTAAGGATATGTGGGAAGAAACTAAAGAAAAGATAATGTAAAAATGGAGAAATTGGAAGTTCTTTTATATGGATAAGCTTATTCTTCCGATAGAACAAGACAATTTGAGATTACCCGATTTGAATGGGGTATTTCAGAGCTACACAGTTAAGGCCCCTATACATAGCACAAGCAGAAACCTATATATAATTCAATGGGGAAAGGGATGATGATGAAACGGGGGGGGGCTCATGAAACAAGGAGAGACTGGAATTTCGGATGCAGATCCTTAAGGAAAAAGATAATAAACATACAGAATATTATATTCATAAAGTAGCAGAAAGTATTCGAAGAACCAAGCCAAGAAAGGAATGGAGAAAGGAGATTCTGCCAATAAGGATGACTGCAATTAGGAATACAGATAATAGGCAAGAGGGGGCTGGAATTTATTGGAGAAAACTGGCAAAAAACAAGGTATTAGGAATAAATAATTAGAGAGAGAAAGGTAATAGAATGGGAAGAGGCCAAGAATTTATTTGGACTGCAGGCCAGAGATTGCTTCCCTATCAAGGATTGATATCAGAGGATAGGCAAAGAGAAAGAAATAGGGAGATGCTAAGCAAAAGACCAGTACTGGCAGAGTTTTTAGTAGAATCTAGAACAGAAGCTGCTGTTAAAAAAGGAATGATTAGTAGAGCATACAAGATATTGCATGATAACTATAAGAATCAATCAGAGGAGGCTAGAAAGGATTGGGAAGAGAGATTGTATAAGCAATTCACAAGGAAAAAAATGGGGGGGGTATATGTATGTCTCCCAAATACGCAACCAAGTCTAGAAGATTTAGGATCTTTGTTTGAAAGTGTTTACACAGGCTTTTTTATACCCCAAGTAGACTCCAAATAATTTTTCCTCAGGTAGACAACAAATGTTGGAGGTGTGATGGGGAAGAAGGATGTGATTGGAAACATATTTTCTGAGGGTGTAATGAGCTGGCAAACTTTTAAAAATTCCCTGTGGACTACTCTATCAGAAATACTGGGTGAGAAAATTGGTATGACTACAGAAATTGGACTGCAGGCCAGAGATTGCTTCCCTATCAAGGATTGATATCAGAGGATAGGCAAAGAGAAAGAAATAGGGAGATGCTAAGCAAAAGACCAGTACTGAAAAATTATTTGGAGTCTACTAGGGGTATAAAAAAGCCTATGTAAACACTTTCAAACAAAGATCCTAAATCTTCTAGACTTGGTTGCGTATTTGGGAGACATACATATACAGCAGCCTCATCTCCAGTAGAGTTATGGTCAGCTACCCAGACCACCTTTAATACAATAGAAAACTGGCTTTCTGAACATCGTCTGATCCTAAATCCCAAAAAAACTAAAATGCTGTTATTTTCACCAACACGTAGGTCTACCGCTTTCATCTTTGCCATAAAATCAAATGATGGCACAATAATCTCCCCTGACCCATCTACAAAACTATTAGGTGTCATCATAGACAATAATCTTAAATTTGACCAACTATCAAAACCATCAATAAAAAAACTAGGGTCACTTTACAGAATAAAAGCCTTCCTAACCCCTCCAGCTAAAATTGCCATAGCTCGCTCTCACCTTCTTTCAACCCTTCTGTATGCATCCCCTCTACTCTCGAATTTGAACAAGACTGTCCTTAACAAACTCTCAATTTGCTACAACCACATTGCCAGGTTTGCCACTGGGCTGCCTTTTAGGACACATCATTGCATCAATCTAAATCAGCTTGGTTGGCTTGAACTACCTAGCCTAATCCAGTATAACCAACTGATTATGGCCTATAAAATCCTCTATAATCCGGACAATACCCCTGCACTTAAAAATATTATCACCTCCTATAACAATCCTAGACCGCTTCGATCCTCTAACAAACTACTAATTCAGACTAGCAAAATTAATAACACAGCCGGTGATTCTCTCTTTGCAAACTCTGTAAGTAGATCCTGGAACTCACTTCCAGCTGATATTACCTTACTTTCCACCTTAGGTCAATTTAAATCTAGACTCAAACAACATTTGTCACTTAACTGGCTATGTCAATGTATCAAGCCTGGCTAACTCGAATGTGTAAAAATCTGTTAACCAGTTTACTGTGTAATTTAATTTAATCCTGACTTGTGCTCAGGACTAACTTTAACCTGTGGAACTTGTTTAACTTGCTTATTTATGTAATCTCTGCAAATAATCTGTTTGTAATATGTAATGCAGTTATTATGTAATGCTGTATCTGCTTACCCTTGGAGCTTTTCTCCCTGGGCCTCCGCTGAAAATGGACATGCATCCAGTCGGACTATCCCGGTCAACAAATGTAAAATAAAAAATAAAATAAATAAAAATTACTTTTTTGAGCTATGACACAGAATCGGAATTGCCTAGACATAGTAAGGCCTCGCTGAGTCTAATTATGGTGGTTGCCAAAAAAGAAATTAATAGGAAATGGAAATCAAAGTCTAAACCGACTGTACTAGAAGTAGTAAACATAGTAACAGAGATAAAACTATTGGAAATGGGATCTTTAGAAAAGGGTAAGAGCAAATTACATAGAAAAGAATGGAAATTGTGGGAACAATACATTGAGGAGGAACGTGGTTTAAAAGAAGGCAGGATTGGCAGGATTGGAATGAGCTATATAATGTTTGACTGACAATAATTGGATAGATTATAAGTGATGTATAATGTTTGTAATTAAAATAATGTCAATATGGTTTGTGATGTGTAATGTTTGCAACTAAAATTATGTCAATATGATATGTTTTCATTTATATAAACGTATAAATGTATGATTGCTAAATAATGACAGACATTGGAGTTTAAGACTTCATATTCATTAGAAAAATGGATACTAACACAAATCCTGTTATTCTAGCTGATTTATAACCTATAAATGCTATTTTGTATGCATTTTCTGATTAACCAGATATTTGTTTATCCAGCCTAATGTCCGGTTCCAGTGAAACTTGATAAGAGGAAGTCTACTGTACCTCATTAACCCTTTTAAGCACAACCTGGATAACTGATTGTGGAACAGAAAATACACCCCTAGGATTCCACCTGTGTCCCTGCTGGACAGGGGCATTGGGTGCTGACTTGTCAGAACATGGGCTAAATTCTTGGCTTGGCTTGGCTTGGCTTGTAAGGGCCTCAGGGCCAATAGCCTAGTAACTTTCTATGATCCTATGATCCTATAAAAGCTGCATAGAGTAAATATGTGGGGGCAAGTTCTACACTTATGGCATTTACAATAACTTTCTCAGAAATATTTCTTGCCTTTGGTAAAAACGTGTTTAAGGAACTGATGTACAAAAGTAATGCAGAGTTCAGGTTTTGGGCTTCACTGAGAGCAGGGTTCCACATGAAGAATGCTGACTCACTGTTTTGCATCTGGAGAGGAGGTTACTGCAGTTCTAGATGATCGGTTTAAATACAGCTAAGTAGTCAGAAGAAACAACAGAAACAGTATGAGCAGGAATGAGGTCAGCCAGAAAGAAAAATTATGGGTGCACAGTGTCTGCAGTCTAAGCAACACGTCAGTGGTCTTGTTGGGGGAAGAATGGTTAAAGATATTTATACAAATGTAGTATATAGTCATGTTTGGAAAGTCAGACAGATAAAGTGCATACATTACAGAGTAAGAAAGAACAGAGTCAAACACTGGAAGAAAATTAATTTTACAATAATAGAAGAGATCAAAACAATAAACATACAGAGAACTGGCTTTGTCAAAATAAGGCACTGCCACTGAAAAGTGCTATCAAATGATCAAATGAAAGTAGACAGAAATAAGTTAAAAAAGATGTCCAAGTTTCTAAATCAAATTAAGCACATGAAAACATGAGACTTCAAAAGAGGGGCCAGTGGTAGTTTGCTTAGAAAATATGCAATATTCAGAAGATATAAGAATAAATAAGAAAAAGTATCCACCATGTGAGCTCAAAATCTAATGAAAGCAGTCTCATTAATACAAAAGAATTAAGAAAAAAATGCTAAACCTGTGAGAAAAACACATCTACCACTCTCGTTTTTTTTTTTGCAGAAAGGCAGAACCTCTTGTAACACCCCTGTGGGGAACTTTGCTCCCCTCACCCTTCTTAGTCAAACTATATTAACTCCTTTACTACACAACCATGGGAAAAAGAGAAACACCCTAAAAGGCTGAAAACAGTAGCCACATGAACCACAATTTTGTAGTCATGGCAGTAAGGGCAATCACAAGGTCTTCTTCGCATAAATCCACAATTTCAAAGGTAACTCCCAAATCTGCTCTGAATTGGTGGTCAAGAATACCACATACACAAATGCCATAGACATAGCCAACCTGCTGGCAGACAAGTTCAGTGAAAACTTCACCCCCTCCATCCCCCCCATCAGTAAACCAGGACATCCCCAGCACCTGCCCCCTCTCCTCTTCATCAGGGAGCAGGTCATTAATGCCTTCTCAAAGGCAAAAAATACAGCCTCCATGGGACCTGACAACATCCCTGGCTGTGTCCTACATGAAGTCAGGCAAGAGCTCTCAGCACCACCAGGCACCCTATTCAACCAAAGCCTGTGTACCGGCTTTGTCCCAGCAAAATGGAGGACAGCCACTGTCATCCCTCTGCACAAAGGTGGAGCGTCCACCGGCCCAGGCAATTCTAGGGCAATCAGCCTAACTAGCCTGATCTGCAAGGCCATGGAATGCATTATCATGGACCTTATAAACAAGGACATTGGCAACCTCAAAATGCTTGATCCCACACAGTTTGGTTTTGTCAAAGGGAGATCATGCCTGATAAACTTGGTCACCTTCTTTGAAACAGTCACCATAGCCATGGATGAGGGCAAGACAGTGCACATCGCCTACCTTGTCCTAGCCAAAGCCTTCGACACTATTCCCCACTCGGGCATAATAGATAAACTCTCCCAGCTAGGCATCAACTTATTTATTTATTTTACTTTATTTTACATTTGTTGACTGGGCTAGTCTATCTGGATATATGTCCATTTTCAGTAGAGGCCCGGGGAGAAAAGCTCCAGTGATTATTACATGGTTTAAGAAAGTGTTACAATAGAAGTAATTACAAATATAAAGCTAACAGTAAACAAATAGCATTTTTTTTTCAGGAAATTGCAAATTACAATCTTAAAACCAAAAAATACATAAACTACAACCTACGTGATGTGCATGTCACAATAATCATTACAATACAAAGAATCAAAACATAAATTTTATAAGAGGAATGCTAAAGTGTAATGAGAGGTAAAGAAAAGCTGAAAGGGTGTAGAGAGAAAAAATAGGGAAGAAGAAAAGTAAAGAAAAAAGAAAACAGAGTAAGTCTAGTTAGTACAAGGACATAGCCATATTATTGAGGTACTGTCTAGATGAGTCTAAAAAGTGGGGGAGAGGTCTGGGATGAGGTATCTGAGGGTTGATTATTCCATATTTTCCAACAAAGTTGGAGAACAGGCAGTCCCCTGTTAAGTTATAGGGTATAGGAGGGGAAAAAAAATAGGGAAGAAGACAAGAAAAGAAACAGAGTCAGTCTGGGTTACTACAGGGGCATAGCCATTTTTTATTGAGATACAGTTTTAGATTCCTTTTAAAAAGTGGGAGAGAAGTCAGAGATGAGATATCCGAGGGTAGTTTATTCCATATTTTTCCAACAGAATTTGAGAACAGGCAGTCACCTGCAGAGTTATTAGATATGGTTATTTTGATCAATAGTTTGAAGAGCGTAGATGTTTCTGATTATAATAAGGTGCGATGTGGCAAGAGAGTATTGGAGTTTTGGTGGGTTGGTGCAGGGTTTTGTGGGCTATTATGAGTTGTTGAAGTTCGAGCTGATTAGGAAGTTCTAGCCAACCTAGTTGTTTTAGGTTCAGGCAGTGATCCTGTAGCAAATCTAGCAATATTATTGTAAGATGTTTCTAGTTTATTGAGGGTTTTTTTTGATAGATTGGTGTATATGGGGGAAGCATAGAGTAAAGTAGAGATTAGGTGAGTTCTGGCTAACATAGTTCTTGCAAGTGGAGTAAGAAAGGGTTTGATTCTGTATAAGGTTCCTATTTTTTTGTTCACTGATTTTATTGTAGTGTTGATATGATTGTCAAAGTTTAGATTGTTATCTATTGTTATTCCTAATAATTTTGTGGTAGCGTCAGGAGAAATGATAGTACTGTTATTGGAACTGATAGTGAAGTGTAAGGAGATGTGCTTTCGGGTTGGTGCGAAGAGAAGCAGTTTAGTTTTCTTGGGGTTAAGTAGCAGGCAGCGATGAGAGAACCATTGTTCTACAGTGTTAAAGGCTTTTTGGGTAAGAGACTGGAGTTCGGTTTGAGAGGTAGATGTACAGATAATAGTAGAATCATCTGCATATTGAATACAGTTAGTATTTGGGATAGCTGTTTGCAGGTCGTTGATAAAGATGGAAAAAAGAAGTGGGCCTAAGATGGAGCCTTGTGGCACTCCTACAGAGATGGGAAGATGATCAGATAGTGAATTTTTCCAGAGTATCGCCTGCTGACGGTTTTCTAGGTAAGATTTAAACCAAGTTATGGAAGGAAGATCAAGTGAAAGAGAAGTCAGAATGTGCAGAAGTAGTTGGTGGTTAACCATGTCAAAGGCTTTAGATAAGTCGATGAAGAGTGCAGATGAAAGATTATTTTTGTTGCGATTAAAGTTGATGGAGTTTGTAAATGAGAGCAGTGCAGTGGTAGTACTGTGAGAAGGTCTAAAACCATGCTGACAATTAGCTAGTGGGTTGTTTTGTAGAAGGTGGTTTAGTAGTAGTTTATGGATACATTTTTCCATAATTTTAGCAATAGGGGATAACAGTGCTATGGGACGATAGTTAGAGAAGTCATTAGAGTTTCCCCCTTTATGTAGTGGGATGATATGAGATATCTTCCAGATTGAAGGGATAGTTCCTTCATTAATAGATCTGTTTATCAGAATAGAAATGGGATAGGCAATGGCTTTAGCTCCAATTTGCAGGAACTCAGCAGGAAGTTTGTCTGTGGAGGGGGTGGTAGGTTTAAGTTTTTGGAGTAAGGATGAGATAAAGGAAGTAGGAATAGGTAGTAGATGAAATGGGGGGGGTGGATTTGCAGAAGATGGAAGTAGCTTAGAGGTATCAGGAGATAGGTGACTAGCAAGAGTTTGAATAGTATTTGTGAAGAAAGAGTTAACCCATAAGTTACCAGATGGGTAGCTAACTGGCTTACTGATAGAACCTACTCAGTCAAAATAGGGGAAGCCACCTCTAGTAGTAGACCCGTAACAAGCAGCGTACCCCAAGGATCGGTCTTGCGGCCTCTACTGTTTGGCATATACATTTCTGAGGTGTAAGCCAAAACCAGTGGTCTGTGGCTGACCAAATTTGCAGATAACTGCAAGCTGGGCACTGTCATAAATTCGCCTAGTGATGTGAACCTCCTCCAAGAGGGCCTTAACCAAACTAATGACTGGTGCCAGAAGCATGGCCTCAAACTGAATGCTAAGAAATGCATTATTATCCCCTTTGGGGAAAAAGGTGCCCCCACTAATTATCACATTAATAACAACATATTAAGCATGCAATCAGTAGTGAGGGACTTGGGCACCAAGGTTAATAGCAACCTAACTTTTGACCACCATGTTGCCTCCATTGTATGGAAGGCTTTCTGCATGGCCCACCTCATAAGTAAGGGTATTTCATCCAGGAACAAGGTAGTCATAACATCCCTGTACTCCTCCCTTATCAGACCCATTATTGAGTACAATGCCCCCTTCGGCATGTACCTTGCCAAGCACATGCAGCAACTGGAAAGACTACATAGGTTCCTGACCAGGAAAACCCAGGGTCTCAAACACCTATTCTATACAGATAGGCTAAAAGTCCTGTCCCTCTACTCAGTCTCATACAGCCTACTCAGAGGTGACCTGTGTCTGGATAACAAGGCCATCTCAGACTGAGCCTTGATGGAGTTACTGCATATCAGTAAGTTAAACTCCACTCATGCACCCCGCATGCAAGGTCTCAGCCTGGTTGTGACATTAATAGAACTTGTTGGAGGGATAGATTTGTGTTGCAACGACTCCCCCATCTGTGGAATAGACTTCCTCTTCATGTCAAGTAGAGTACCTCACTAGCCCTCTTAAAGAAGAACCTGGACGACTGGATGGGAAACAGAAACTATACCTCTAGGATCCCACCTGTGTCCCTGCTGGACAGGGAAAACAGGTGCTGACTTTGTGGGAACATGGGTGAAATTCTTGGCTAGGCTTATAATGGCCTCCAGGCCAATAGCCTAGTATCGTCCTATGAACATATGAAATACAGTTGGTGAAATATGACTTTGGGGAATGGGATTAGGGATTGAATAGTTGACCACTTACTTGTTACATGTTGGAATTAAAAACACAAAAGAGTAGAACGGGAGCTCAGTACTGGTTAAGAGAGGAGGAAGGTAGGAATGTACTCACTCTGGAAAAAGGAAAGGCAAATAGGACAGACCATGAAGCTATGTATGCAGAAGGTAAACAATAAAGCAAGGAAACTCACAAGTGCTTTTTTAATATTCACAATAGATTAATGCAGCAAAGTTGTCACTACTAGTTTGACACTGATGAGGTTTCAATTCCATCACTGCCAACCAAATGTTAATATGTGAGGAGCAAGGAATGTGGTCCTTGGATCTTCTCCACTGCCCCATCCCCCACTGCATATAATTTCCTAGGAAAGCTGCTGGAATTTTCCAGTTCCAAAAGGTTTCATCCTGGCAAGGTATTACTGCCATCACCCAGGATATTGAGCATGGTACCTAATACCGCTCTTGATCAATAACCAGATACAAATAATAATAATAATAATAAATAAATAAATAAAATGGTAATTTGCAGAGCAGTCTAGCCAATTAGAGGTGGATACTAGCAGCATGACAACATACAATGTTAAGTAATAGCTTCCCCTAAGATAATAAATAATACATTGATAAAAGACAGCCACAAGATCTTAAATATGAATAAATTAAAAAACAAATTAGGCAATAAAAAAATTAAGACAGTGCTGATACAAATTAAACATGCAGAGGTAAATATCTTTGCATAAGGAACAAAATACAATAATCAGTTGCACAGACAGAATCCTTAAAAGAAAAAATATAACTAATAATAAATAACCCAGCTGACTTAAACTTAAAGAATATTAAATTATTAGCTGTGCTGTGTTACTAAAATATTTTACAGGCAGCTTCAGATGTTATTTACTTAGATGTGGACACCAAGGTATTCCTAGCAAGAGTGCCTTTACGTTGATTTCAGTACAACATAAATACTTAAGTTTATTATCTGTTATCTTTTTCCCAAAGAGACTAGAATCATTTAGCTAAGTTCTTTCTCACATTCAGAAAGGATTAGATGGAACGTAAACAACATGATTTCACATGTATCTATAAACTGCATACATCTGGCTCCTTTCACAGCCCTCGGCTAAGGTTGCCGACTCTATTATTTTATGACTTTAAGTTTATAACCTTCCTGCAATTAAAGGTTGCATCAGTCAGAAACAGCTCTGCATTTCATCAGACATTTAAAGATTTTTTTCACAGGGAAAATAGAAGTATAGGATTTAAACCTATTTAAACATATTTCTATATTACATAAAAGAAGACATGCTATGATGCCCCCACTCTAGGATAGTAATCAAGGAGCCTGAATCCTCACCACTGACACTGGAGAGGGCTATTCACTTGGAATCCAAATGGATATACTCAGTATTTCCAGATACAGATCTCTCTGCATCAAGCACAATTTCAAACAGTCAGCCCAGGGTCTGGATTTCTTTATGTCTCCCTCCAGGGCCCCAATAAGGCTCCCCATTAACATAGCTATAGGGTAAAGTCCTCAGCTGAGCATCCAAGCCAAATCCTCCAGCACTATCTTTGTGAAACCAGTACTTTGTGTCCCTAATCCAAGTAGCTGACATACACACATTGTAAGATTTGATTTTCAAACACATACACACACACATACGCCCACACCCAAACCCACACACACACACCTTGGAAAGTCTGGCACAGATATGCCCTCTGTGCATTCTGCCCAGACTATAAGGTAGTTATCCCTACCACCAGACACTACAAAGCCAGCTATCTGAGGATCTTGCAAGGGTACCCAATTATAATGAGTGAAATTAGTATTAATACAAATGGTAATATTGACCAGTCAGGCTTCAGGAGTGGCCACAGTGTCACCAGTAGATATAAGTACTCTCAAAGGTTAAAATACTCTCTAAAGAACAAGCAAGAATGAAAAGTTTAAATATATTTAATAACAAATAATAAAAGAACATGAAAATATGAAATATCTATTTACAGTAAACACCAGAGTTTCAATCACAGGAAATACTGAAAATAACACAGCTGGAAAGATTCACACAGTTACAGAAAAATAATACGTAACTATGTTCGTTATATTTTCCTGACTGATCTAGAGAATTACTGTTCCTATGTACTTAATAGAGCAAGGCAAGATGAAGTAGGGAGGGATCCTTCTATGTCAGGTTCCAAGAAACAGGCTGCCCTGAGACTTCTGTCTCACAAAATATTAAAGCATTATTTCTGTACAGAATGACATCACATACATCTGGTCATCTGACTTCTGGTTCCCATGCCCCGTCCGATCATTGCTAAAAATTGCCAGGATTTAGCATCTACATGTGAATAATAGACACACAAGAGCATTGCTCAGATCTGGTGCAGCTTCTGGAAGTCATAAAAGAATTACAAAATTATACTTCTCTTACAAATACTAACAAACCATGCTTCTTACATACAATGCATCTGTGGATTCATTCAAAACTATGAGATAACATCTTTATGGCCTAGGCCCAGTAATTTAACTCCTTACTATTTTCCAAAGTTAGCTGGAGCTGAGCTTAACCTCTTCTCTTCCAGTATTCTCTGTTAACATATGTATATATTTAAGTCAGTTACAATACAGTCAGGACCCACTGTTGGTACATTTTTAACACAAGCAACTTTACAAATCCATTTTCAACACAAGCATCTGTACAAATCAGTTTGATATTCAAATAACATATAATTCTTTATTAAATTCAAGCTAGCTGTGCTGGCATATGATATACATCCACTGCCCTACTTCTCCTGGCATAGCTGGCAATACCTCAGATCGTCACACATAGAATTCTCCTGTTACTGATAAGATATCTTATAAATACTTCACTACAGCTCACAAATGTGTCACAGTCTGAATTAAGAAAGAAAGAAAGATGCACAGACATCACATTTTAAATTGTTTTTCTTCCTTAGCACCAAAACTGTAATTAAACTAAACTTTAGAACAACACAGGTTAGGAGACTGGACATCTCCACATTTACAAGAATAGCCCTAAAGTTTGAGTCTGAAGCTAAAAGGTGTAATGCAGTGTCATTAAAACATTAGGTAGCCCACTTGTCTTCAGTGCTGGAAGAACAGAAGGCTGCTTGGATTCATTTTCCAGTACTAACACTGCAGTGCAAATGAGACTTTAAATCAAGGTCCCATCTGCTTGAGTTAGTGGTAGCTCAGGTGGATGCAAAAGAACCCATGCAACTTATCAAAAAGAATAAGGAAGTTTCCTAGTGCCCTGGCCAGATTTTCTTAGGTAGTATTATATTAATACCACTTTACATCTCCTCTGGAAAGTGGCTGCAGGCTGAATGGAACTAACCTGGTCAACAAAGGATAAATCAAAATAAATAAATGCATGAATGCCAACAAAATATATCCTTGAATTCCAAAACTGGTTAATTAGTGATTTAATAACATCACTTTTTCAAAGGGTAGAAGAGAGTAGTATGGATGAGAAAGTGGAGTACTGGAAGAAAGTGAATACAATTCCTAGTTACAAAGATTTATTTATTTATTTATTTATTTATTTACAATTTGCTGACCAGGGTGAGTACTGTTTGCTACACAATGGACCAATTTCAGGCACAGCCCAAACTCTGGATACAAACATTCGAACATTTAAGTCACTAATGCTGAGCTATATACAATGTATGTTAGATAACGATGGCAGCATATATACACACGAGCATACAATGTGAAGTATGTTAGAGATGCAGTATATGCTTCTAGTATTAATTAATAAGGCAGTATACAATATAAAACAATATAGCCAATTTCAAATGATGTGCTTTCAGTGCAAGTGGCAACTTATGCTGAGAGCAGGTCTTTTGGAATCTGGCCCCTTGTGTAAGTCTCTTTATAAATAGGCCTTACACTGAAGTAAGTCCACTATGAACCACTATGCTTATGTAAATATCTTATGCAATCATATGTTATTATCTGCTATATTTTTATAAGTGAATGTGTAAACCCCAATGCTCATGTAAATGTCTTATGAATAGTATGTTAGCAATTGTTCTGGAGCTTTTCTCCCCAGGCCTCCACTGAAAACGGGCAGCTCTCTCCAGTCAGACCTCCCCGATAAACAAATGTAAAATAAAATAAATAAATAAATAATGTCACTCATACTGAGACCAGGTCTTTCAGAATCAGGGCAGACACACTGAGAGCAGCTCTTTTTGAATCTGGTCAAATATGTGCATGCTTTCATGGCTGAGATCCTTAGGAATACCTTAGGAAGATTATACAAATCAGGATATAAAGAATGCACCCATGGTATGAAAGTCTTACACAGAATATACAATGGTACAATGCATGTGAAGAGAGAGGCCAAATGATGTATGAACAAGAATAATACGGCTAAGATATACCGTGTAAGGACAAGAGTATGAGAGATAAAGATGAACATTTCTTGGTGATGACAACAATTTATGCTTTGGAAAGGAGGATATGTGGATATCTGTCAGGTAACTCTTGCTGATCTGCCAACAAGGTGGTGCAAAAGTTTTGTTATGACTAACAGCAATAAAATTGCTCTGGAGTAGATTTATTCTTAATACTTCTATTGCCCTGACATCTAAAACTTTCAGGGAATTAATTCATAATCTAATATTGCAGTGGTATGCACATCACACGTGGTGGCTAATAAAATAATTAATGATTACATAAGGTACAAAACTTTTGCTGCATTCTTAAATTACATTAGTTTCTTATTATTTTGAAAATTGTAATAAACTGTAATGTATACAATAAATTGCAGTTTCTAATAAATACTTGTGTGTTCCAACATTTAATTACATCCCCATATATTAACTTTTTTGAGAGAGACTGAGATTCTTACTGTGATTTTACTCCTTCCAAAACCCTGCAGCTAAGATGTGTAGAAGTATGAAAATAAACTTGCACCAGATAAAACTTTTTCTTATTTTTTTTTTTCACTGAGCTTATTAAGTTCATTTATGTGGTTGTTATTACCAAAGCATTAAAAATCAAAAAGCAGAAAAACAGATGTTTGCTGGATTACTCTCAGTGGTGTATAAATTACAAGCTTGCATTTTGAAAGCAAGGCACTAATTACAGAAGGTCTTTTAGGGCACCTTACCAAAGGCAACATGAGGCTGTAATGGGTGGGTTATGTCAGATATATCTAAGGCAATGGACTGTGTGATAAAATAAATACATATATCTGTCAGTCTGTACATAGTGTAGCATATAGCATTGGAGTGATTAAGTATCATTTTTCTGCATTTTCTTGCTGCCTTTAGCTAATTCTGCCTAAAACACAGATTTTCTAGAGTTTCTGTGATTTAATAAGCTTGTTTCAGCTACATATTGTATTTATTTTACTGCCTGCACTTTAACAAAGTCGGTTTGTGTTTAAATTACCTGTTTAACTGTTGTAGGCTACACACTCAAGTGTGTGTGCATTTAAAGTAGTTTTGATTGTATCTGCTTTATTTTCTGAATAAAAAACAAAAAAAAAATATACTTGTTTTCCCGCCTTACTAAGCTAGTATAGTCCAGTCTTCTGGTTAGTGCTGAATTCAGGGCTGTGTTACAAGTTTCTGTGTTTGCCCATACCTTACTTGGATAGAAGGAAGTTTCTCTGTTCACTGTGAGAGAGGGAGCTTTGAGCAGCCTATCTGTCCCTGGAGGAGTGGTTTCAGCCCAGAAATTAGTAGTTTATTGGCCATTCTGGGCTAATTTCTATCTCTTTCATTTCCCTGATATAAAACCCGCATTTGCAAGGTTTTGCGCACCGGGCAGCACCGGTTAGCTAGGGTATAACTATTCCCGGCTCTACAAAGTCTACTCTTCAATTTTTCCCTTGGAACTAGACAAACTTTCAATGTAAGCACTCAAACTATTCACTTCTCAGCCCAGCACTTGCTCAAAACTCATAGCAAGCACTAATAAACCTTAGCACTAGAACCCCCTATACTGTAGAGAAGGACAAGGCTCTCTATTCAACCTTACCAGCCAATCAGTAAAACAGTTCACTGTACCTATCCAGGCATGTCCAAAGGGCAGTTTCAGGTGTACTCTCCAGTCCAACTGGTGAATCTGTGCATTTTGAGGCAATGTTACAATTGCCTCATGTACACAGACAACCCTCTCCTCCTTCCACCAAACACCATTACATGCGAGAGATGCAATTATACAGCCAAACTGGAGTTTAAGCTCTCTCAACCCAAGACTGGACCAGGCAGTCAAGAGGAGAAGGGAATTACTTGCATCACACCACCAGTCTCACATAGACCTATGAAACCAGCACCAGCAAAAAACACACATAAATACACGAAAACATACTCGGAGGCTCTAAATAAAAATCTGCAGAAGCAACAGAGACCTCCAAAGCAGACATCCAAGCAACCTCCACCCCCCCCCCAACACAAACCATGGAACACATACTTCACTAAACCAGTGTGCTACACAATCACAGCCCTTAAAGTGAAATAACACACCCAACACACTAGTAATAGATGACTCTATAGTCAGGCACACTGACGTCCCACTCACTAGACTGAACAAGGAGAAGGTTACTGTTAACTGCCTGTCTGGTGCCAGGATCCGCCACATAATACAAGCACTCAGGTCACTCCAGAACAAGTACAAATATGACTCTGTCATTGTCCATGTTGGTGTGAATGATCTGAGTCATACCTCCCTCGACTACATGAAAAGAGGCATGGAGGAGCTCTCTGATCACATAGCCCAGGCCGGTATGACCCTGACCCTGAGTAGCATCCTGCCCTCACCAAGAATGATACCACGATATAGAGAAAAAATTATCAATTTCAACAATTGGCTAAGCTTCTGGTGTCATTCAAAAGGGATCCAGTGTCTGTCAGCCTGGGATGACATGCTCGACAAGCCACGCTGCTTCGCTAGAGACGGCTTGCACCTGTCACCCTTAGGCTTTCAAAAACTGGCTAAGGCTCTTGCCACCCCCATAGTGCCTTTTTTAGGCAAGGCTCAAAAGACAAACCCACCGCCGTAAATAACACAAGTAACAAAAAACTGAGGGTAATGCTACTCAATGCCGGAAGTCTAAACCTCAAAATGTACGCACTCGAGGCACTCCTCATGGAGAAAATCGATATATGTGCAGTAACAGAAACCTGGTTTTAGGCTCCAGAGAGCACCCCAACACTACCAGGCTACAACTCATACCATACATTTTGGCCACAAAACCCGGACCAGAATACAAAAGGCGGGGGAGTATCCATATTCATCAAGGATACCCACACCTCCAGGTTAGTGGCACAGCACGATGCTTCAGATATCATCCACGTGCAACTAACAATGGGCAAAACTGCTATTCAAATTAGAGCTTGCTACAGATCACCCACCATGTCCCAAGACCCCCACTCCGCATTCCTGGAAACACTGGGAAACATAAAGGTCCTACCAAACACCCTGATATTGGGTGATTTCAATTACCCAAACATTAACTGGGAGAACTACTCAAGTACAAACTTCCTTGCCCAACATTTCCTAGAATTTATAAACTCAAACACCCTGGATCAACTGGTCAACACCCCCACCAGAGGTGACAACATATTGGACCTGGTCATCGCCAACATGGGCGACCAGTGTTCCACACCGGAGGTCAACCCCTCACTGGTTAGATCTGACCATAAACTAATCACTCTGGATATCCACATTCCACCACCACCCTCGGTCAAAGAAACCACCGTGAAAAACTTTTCAAAAGCAAACTTCACGTTACTTAAGACCGAGGTGGGAAGTTTCAAAGCACCCATGCTAAAGGCTAACGCTGTCCAAGCAGCAAAATCCTTTACTAATGCACTCTCTGGGCACCTACAAGAATGCATGGATTGTGCTATCCCAAACAAAACCAAGACTCACTACTCCAAGAAAAGTAAACCAGTCTGGTGGACCCCTGCCATAAACAAGCTATACAATAGAAGGAGGAAACTAGTACAGAAAAGAGTAAAATCCCAAGAAGGGAAGACATCCCTGATCAGTATCAGCAAGAAACTACATTCCCTCATAAAATCATCCAAGGCTAGCTTTGAAAGAAAAATTGCCATGGACTCCAAAGATAACCACAAGGCATTCTTTAGCTATGTCAAGAATCTAAGTGGCAATTTTCAGATCTGTTCATTGTTAGTGCAGAATGGCACAAAATACACTGAACCAACTGATATAGCCAACATCGTGGCAGACAGGTTCAGTGCAAACTTCACCCCACCTCTCAGTCCCAAAAGGGCCCATAACTATACCAGAAGAATGTAGTGCCCCTGAAATCACAGACACTCAGGTTAAAACAGCCCTCTCCAAAGCCAAAAACACAGCATCAATGGGACCGGATGGTGTCCCAGGCTGCATCCTACACAAGCACAAAGATGAACTAACCCCTCACCTAAACACACTGTTTAAACTCAGCCTCTCCACAGGCTATGTGCCCACAGAGTGGTGCACAGCAACAGTTATTCCATTCCACAAAGGTGGAGCGACAACGGACCCCGGGAACTATCGCCCTATAAGCCTGACTAGCTTGGTCGGCAAAGCTATGGAGCACATCATCATGGATCTCATTAACAGAGACATTGGAAACCTCCAAACACTAGACCCTACCCAGTCCAGCTTTGTTAAGGGCAAATCATGCCTCCTAAACCTGGTGGACTTCTTTGAGACAGTTACCAAGGCTATAGACGAGGGAAAGGTGGTCCACACAGCCTACTTACACCTTGCAAAGGCCTACGACACCATTCCCCACTCAGGTATTATAGACAAGCTCACCAGCCTTAGCATAAACCCCTACATCACGTGATGGGTTGCCAACTGGCTCATGGACAGAACCCACATGGTAAGGGTTACGGGAGCTAGGTCTGACTCTAAACCGGTTACAAGTGGCATTCCCCAGGGCTCAGTCCTAGGTCCCCTCCTGTTCGGCATATACTTCTCAGAGGTATAGGCAAGCACAGGAGGACTATGGCTGACAAAGTTCGCAGACGACTGCAAACTAGGGACTATAATTAACTCTCCGGCTGACACAGACATCCTCCAAAAGGGTCTCACTGAGACAGATACCTGGTGTCAAAACCATGGCCTCAAGCTAAATGCCAGAAAGTGCATAGTCATCCCCTTTGGAAAAAACAAAGTACCCACAAACTACCACATAGGTGGTAGCCCCCTAAATACAGAAGATGTAATAAAGGATCTGGGGACCCAAGTAGATAGTAACCTCTCCTTTGATAATCACATTGTCAAAGTGGTTAGAAAATCCTTCTACATGGCCCATCTAATCACAAAAGGGTTTGCATCCAGATCGAAAGCGGTCATTGGGCCCCTCTATGCATCACTCATCAGACCCATCATAGAGTACAATGCCCCATTTGGGATGTACCTTACAAGACACCTGCAACAACTGGAAAGGCCACAGAAGTACCTCACCAAGAGGATCACTGGCCTCAAGCAGATGCCCTATGCAGCGCAACTGAAGAAACTCCAGCTGTACTCGGTTGCATACTGCCTACTCAGAGGTGATCTCTGCCTGACATACAAGGCCATGTCCAACCCAGAATTGATGGACACGCTCCACCTAAAGAAAACCATATTCCCTCAAGCCACATGTTCCAGGGATCTAAACCTCACCACAACAATAATAGGACGTGCTGCAGGGATAGATTCCTGTCCCAGAGACTTCCCATGCTCTGGAACAAGATTCTAATCTACATTACGCATAGCTCCTCGCTAACCCTCTTCAAGAGAAACCTTGACGAGTGGATGGGAAACAGAAAGTTTACCCCAGGGATCACTTCAATGGCTCTGCTGGACAGAGGCACAGGGAACTAAACTAAGGGGGCAGTGAAAGCCAACACATTCCGGCTAGGCTTATAAATGCCTTCGGGCAGATAGCCTTGTACCTACCTATGAACCTATGAACACACACACACACATATATATATATATATATATATATATATATATATATATATATACACACACACACACACACACACACACACACACACACACACACACACACACACAAAGCCACAAAGATTATTAAATAGTTTAGAAGAATTAGTAAAAGGCACTCCTCTATCCCACCGCACCCAGACACATAAAAATAACTTTAAACAGTATAGAAAAGAATAAATTAAAAGATGCAGGATGGTCCCCATAAGCCATATGAAGCAGGATTACATCATTTGATATGCAGACTCTTTAAGAAGGGGGGGGATGTAGATGGGCATGGTAAATATGTACAAATGACCAAAGAGAGGGAAGAAAGTCAACTAAGGCACCAATTAGAAGAAAATGGATGCAGTGACATGGGTAAGGTGAGAGCAATTTGAAGACCAAGGGAAACAAACTAAAGAGCAATGCAAGAAATATTGTATTTACAGAAACTGTACCGATTGCCGTTTTACTAAGTCTGTTGAATAATTAGAACTAATTATCGTAGGTGCTTTAAAGTTCAGACTTTAATAAATACAGACAGGAGAGCATTAACAGAAGAAGGTAAAAATTGCAGTCAGGCAAACAAAGAAATAGCAGTTTAAAATCTTACTGGAATTAATGTCCTCTAATCAATAGTAATGGAAATTATAATGGTAAGGACCTGGCATACATCATCACCTGTACTGAATGAGATATACCTTGGCTAGTATGATAACTCTTTAGGAAACTGTAATCTGTATGCAATGGTCACAACACATACTTTAAGAAACAATGTTATTAAATTACACAGTACAAAGTATTTGAACATATTCATAATGTGCAGTTTACAGTCTGCATATATAAGGTTACAGTAATATGAATGCCAATAGAAAAGCATACTAATGCTGAACTTAAAAAATTAACTGAAGCATAACCATGTCCGCAGAGTGTTGCATGTATGTTACAGCAAATGGGACAAAGAAAGAAACAGAAATCAAAGTGCATGCTTAGACTATCTTCTTTTATAAAATCTGAATTATTTTGCTGTTTTATTTCCCTCACACATTGTACTAGACTACCTCATCAGTGTTAGGCTTTCATCATTCCTTAAATGCTAGCCTCAATTGTCACTTGCCTTACTAACTAGGGGCTACTAGCTTCGACTGGTCTTAAGTAGTGGATGACGGGGAAGACCATTGTTTGTAGCTGATGCATTTGTGGGTATTTCTTTTAACTTACCAGTTCTTCCTCACTCTGGTCAAGTCCTGCATGCAGTGACCATAAGCAGCATGATATATGCATGTTTCTCCATGCACATGCTAGTGAGATGGTTAAGCTCACTGAATTTCCTGAAAAGCCTTGCATGTTATTGATCCACTGGTCTTCGCCTCATGGTTAGTCCTGTATTGGTTTATGCCGTGAATTTCCACCACACTGAACAAGCTGGTCATTAGCCTGTCATCTGGTTGTCTTCTGGCTGTCTTCACCTGAGATCAGCTAAGTGAACTTGAATCACTTCCCCGAGTCAGTCAATCAGCACCATACTCAATTAAATGGAGATGAATAAAATGCACACAGGAAATTAAGTGAAAGATAGAAAACATCAACTTTGTGAACTAATGATTGTATAATTATTTTTTTAAAAATTTTTATCCTTAAATCTTGTGTATCTTCCTCAAGGCAACCCCATATAGCAGATAGTTATTTCTTGAAGGTTTCTTAACTCCAGAACCTACTACTCTGGGTCATTGTTCTTTGACAGTATTGGTGGACAACCTGCACCTTGCGATATGTTGCTGCTGCTGCATTGTTGGAGATCTGACCATAAGCTAGAGGAAAAGTCCTCCCTTTTTTAGACTTTTCTCACCACTTTTTTGTATTTTTTTATTTATTGACATTTCTTTACAGGGTAACTCCAACTGGGTAATAAATACTCATTTTCAGCGGAGGCCCATGGAGAACAAACCCAGAAAGTTAGATGACATAAAATAAAACAGTAGTATAGATGTAATTAAAAAAAGCATATATGCATGCAGTTTGACAGTGCAATACATAAGATACAATAAAATATCTAGGGCTGAAATTATAAACGTACAGCGACATGCACATGACCGTTTACATGTTACAATATATTTTTGCTATTCATCAAGCACTTTTACACTGTGCTACATGGGCCTCCAAACTGAAGATGTGCAGCACCATGAAGGGCTGTTTTGAATGCCAATGAGGCATTCTGGGGGGAGAAGCATGTCCTCTCTCTCCCCAATATCACCTCCAGGAAGACATCTACACAGCAGTGCAACTCAAGAAAGTGCTCAGAAGTGCAGATCAGCACAGCTTCCCCTCCATATCATGGTAGTGAACATGGCCTAAAGGCTGTGTTCAACTGCTAAACATGAACTTGGTGCGGGAACCACTAGGCACCAGGGCTGAGTTTTAAAGTGCCACAACAGCACTGAGAGCAAACTAGAGAGCAGGGGTTGGTGGATATATTAGTCTCAAAACCAAAAAAGGCCAGCACTCACAAGAGAGGTAATAACTGAGTTTTATTTTTATTAAAGTCAGTAAGCAATAAGCAGTAAGCAGTCAACAGACAGTTTCGGCCACAAGCCTTTATCAATGTATAACATAAACTGCGAACTTATTGTACTTAAATAGTAAAACATCATAATCAGCAGATATATATCCGCCAATCAATATTCAATATTTTAAGTGTTCATTTAAACTAGGTGAAAAAACACCACCCAGTCTAACTATCCACGTTTTTTCTTTCTTGTTTAAGATATTGTGCCATCCAGTTTTAAAGTTTCTATTCCCATGCACCTTATCTATAATAATACATTTAAATTGGGCAGTAGAATGTTTCATAGTATGTTTATATAATGCATTAGTACTAATCTTGTTCCTAATGTTGCTAAGGTGTTCTGAAATGTGCAATCTAATGGGTCTAGAAGTCTGACCAACATAGAACACTGAACACGTGCATACAGCTAAATATACCACCCAATCAGTGCTACAATTAGCAGAAATCCTAACATTAAATACATGGGATGTGTTTTTACTGGTAAATTATTTTGTTTGACAAACATGTTTACAAAAAGAACAGTGGCCACACAGGAAGCATCCCAACAATATTCCACCATCTAATGTCCCTTGTATGGTATCTGTCAAAAATTATTTATGTTTATAATGATTAAAATACCCCCCAAAGTTTTGTCTCTCCTGAAAGAGAAATAGCATCTGGCATCCAAAAAAATGATTTAATTGTTCATCAGCTAATAAGATGTCCCAATGTTGTTGCACTAAGTTTATGAAACAAAAAGTATTCCATCCATAACTAGTGATGAATCTGATAGTCTTATCAGTCATGTCACTCTTAGATTGGTATTTCAATAAATCAGCTCCATGTAAAGTTTGTACCTGTTTGCTAACATGAAATATGTGTGACTTGCTATATCCACATTGGCTGAACCTTTCCATCAAATCTTTCTCTTGGGATGTAAAATCTTCCTTGTTAGAACAAATTCTCTTAACCCTCATGAACTGAGATTTAGGGATATTTTGAATAATATGTTTTGAATGACAACTGGAGGCATGGAGTAAGGTGTTAGAATGAAATGGTTTTCGATAAAGGGAAGTTTCTAAAGTCCCATCCTGTTGTCTTTTTAAAGAAACATTCAAAAATGAGATACATTCCCTGTCATAATTAACTGTAAAGTGAATCCCCCACTCATTTTCATTTAAGTATTGCACAAAATCTAATAAATATTCAACATCAGCTTTCCAAACCATCCAGCAGTCATCCAAAAATCTCTGCCAAATATCTATTTCATTCAAGAACAAATTATGGCTGTCATAAATGATCTGCTGTTCCAACTATCCCATGGAAAGGTTGGCATAAATGGGAACAAAAGATGCACCCATGGCCGTACCTTTAAGTTGCAAAAAACAACTACCAGTAAAGAAGAACACATTCTTAGTGAGAACATGTTCTGCCAAGCAAGGAAGGAAGGCATTGAAGCCAGACCTGTATAATGGAATCTTATTCAACCAATATTCCAAGGCAGAAAGCTCTGCCCAGTGAGGAATACTTGTATATAAAGAGGTGACATAATTGGTGCACATGATCCACCTCGAATCCAGTTGAGTATTGGACACTATATTCAGAAATTCTGTAGTGTCCTGTATGCATGCCCTTACCCCTTTTAACAGTGGCTTCAAATATGTTGTCAAAAAGGCTGATAAGGGCTCAGTAAGAGACCCATTGCCCAAAATAATGGGTCTCCCATAGGGTTGCATTCTTATGAATTTTAGGAAGAAGGTACAAATACTGTGGTAACAGATCTTTCACCCTCAAATGATAAGTTTTTTCAGTAATAATTCCTTCACTGACCGCCAACTGTAAAAATTCATCAATTTCAGACTTAAACTCAATGTAGGATTAATGGGCAAGGCTGTATAAAATCGGCCATCCTTCAACTGACTTTCTGCCTCTGCCATATACATAGACCAGTCCATGACCACTGTAGTCCCACCTTTGTCTGCACCAATGATTACTATGTTTTTATTTTTCTTCAGGTTCGCTAAGGCTTTAGATTCAGATTATACTCAAATTATTTGAAATAAATTTTTTTGTCTAATTGACCACCAAAATGTAAATCTTTGACAACACATTTTTGAAAGATATCAACATGTTTATTCATGGGGAATTCTCACCTTGGCTTAGTTCTCAAAATACTTCCTGCTTCTTAGTAAATATAATGTTCTCTCTATAGTTTACCATAAAAATTCCAAATGAAGGTTCGACGACCACGGGCTGTCAAAATTTGATTGGCTGAACCTATGTTGTCAAACCTTCATTTCTGCAAGTGTTGGTTTGGTGAATGCATTGTGCATTCGCACAGATGTGGTCTGTCTTATGACAAGAGATCATGGTACAGTGCAGATCAGGAAATTTGTCCTTTTTCCCACTTTTGTGTGATCTCAGAGTTGGAATATTTAATCTGCGGGGAGTGCAGGGGAGCTTGTGCACCTGCTAAATAGTTTCATCATGTGGTCTGCATTGTTTGACTGCAGTCTATAAATGTCGAGAAAGATCGAATTAACTTAAGGAAGTGTGTTTGCAAAAATTCTGACCTTCTCGACATTCTGTTTTGACCATCTGTTTCGATATTTTAGATAGGATTTTATTCTGACCGTTGACATTATAATAGTAAATCATTCTCTATAGTTATTACTGTTCTCCTTAAGGGCCTCCATCCCAGATCCTACTATCTCATTTTTTTGTAAATTCCAGCTGTTTTGTCTGTTTGTGCTACGTGTATGAGCCTTAAACGTGTAGCTCTAAAGTATCCCTTCAAATCTGATAATCCTAAACCACGTTGTTCTGTGGAAGAAGGAACTTACCCCACTTATCTCTTGCACTCCTTCCTTCACAAATAAATTCCTTTAATTCTTTATTAATTATGGTTCACAGCTTCTCCTCTTGCAGATAAAAACATGCCAGACGTGTTTAGAGCATTAAAGGGACTAGAAATGTTTTCACTGCTTGTACCTTACTATCCATATCCATAGTCAAGGACTTCCAGCTTCTCGGTTTTTGTATTATCTTTTGTATAGTCTCTACCTATGGAACTTCATATGATCGAGACCATAACACTGAAGTTTTGAAATTTCAAAACTTCAATAAAAAAAATAAAAACAAATTTTTTTTTTTTTACATTTAGTTAGGGTTGCAAGCCCCCTTCTCCTCCTCACCCCCTGCTAATTAAATATACCAACTCTGAGATTGTACTACAGTGAAGAGGACAGTAAATTTCCTGTTACGTGCTGTACGGCTGTGAGAGTTGAAATATTCTGTTTTCAGTAACGAACATATTAAAAATGGCTTTCAGTGAATTTTTCTGAAAATGTAAAATAAATACTCTGCTTTTTAGTGTAGTACAGAGTGCACTTAGTTTAAACTCTTGGCAAAAGCATATAGCTTGGCATTCATTGTTATTAGAAGTCAGAAGTAAAATATTTTATCTTTTATAAACTATGCAGTTTGTGAAATTCTCTATCTACAAGCAGGTCAAGATGAACTCTTGTATGCAGCTGTGTTTCGTCAACAGGATGTGCAAGATAAGAGCAAGGCCGAGGAGTTATTCTTCAGGAACAGAATGTGTGAGATATGAAAAACAAACTGTTAACAAACCAGCTTCAAAAAAAAAAGACTTATTCTGGCAAATTCTCTAAACTGCTAATGCAGGCAGAAAAAGACACTATAAAGACTGGGACTTCTTTTGTAGGAGAGACTTTGATTCTTACAGATTTGATGCTGTAAGCTGAAGTCCGGCTTTGTTAATTGTGTATATCTTTCATTGTTATACTAGATGTCTACTTTGTATGCAGAGTAAAGAATGTCATATCAAATAAACTGGCTCATTGTTTTCATTGAGTAATGTTGCAGACTACCTTAATAGAGTACTACATAAATTTTACAGTGGCGAGACCAGACCAGTGTGACCTGTACAGGTGCCTCTCACAGTGCGACATTCCTGTGCAGTTCTTCTTTTGAGTCGACTCTTCTTTCCTAAAACCTTGTCCATTGACTGGAGGACAAACACTGCAGCGCAGTACAGGCCAGTACAGTAATTTTTCTTCAGACAGTTGGTGAAATATGAAGAGTGGGTCACACTGCCGGACCTGACTTCACCAGCATTTAGTGACTGACAGCAGAAAATCCTCCCACAACTGATCTTCATGTCAAGACTGGCCACCTTGTCCTGAACATTTGTGGTAAATATTTTCTTCTGTTTTTCTTTTAGCAAGGAATGCAATTCATGAAAATGCCAAGAAATGAACTAAGTATTTTACTGTTGATGTATCTCAATTATATGTAGATGTGTGTAATTATTTAAATACATAGTATAATCAGCATGTTAGCACCTTTAAGTCTTTACTACTTAAGGCAGAATGTGTCACAGAATGTACAGAAATGTGTTATTTAAATATTACTTTTTGCATGCCTTGTCATAAACGTATTGTATGTATTGTACAAAACCTGGAACACAACCAGTATAATGTAATGCTTGAATCACAGACAATGGTTTCTGTTTCTATATAAAACATTTATTAGAGGGTGATGTAAATGTCAAGGTTTGTACTTTACAGTCTAATTTACAGGAGTTTAAAAATCTTGACCTCATGGGTCACTTTCAGATTTACTGTGATAAATGCAATGCGTCTGATAAATTGCATGCTGACACTGCTAAATGTACAAAAAATGTTCTCAGTTTTTCAAAGTCTCGCAGACTGAAATTACACAAACTGTTATTGCACAAGGCAGTAAAGCTATTTGTATAATAAAAGGGTTAATTGTCCATTTGCAATAATCATATGACAGGCAACTGGCTGACACACAGCATGACATAATTGTTGCAAGTGACTAACACATTACAAGCTCAGTTAGAGACACAGACATCTGAGGCTGCTAGAGCAGCACATTTAGCTAATGTTAAACACTCTCTCTAAGTGGGATGAACAGAAGGGTATTTTTAATAACATGATTACATTTAGAGCTTGGGTTCTTAAAACTGTAGGCACTGTATGCAATGATACACTTGAGTGTTGCTTCTGAAAAAGACATGATGTCATAAGACTGACATGCATGTATTTTCTTTTCATCTAAAGTGTAGCAAAAGGCAAATGGCAGCAAATGTAAATCATGTAAATATATTTGTTTTAAGCATGTGTTAGTTGAGTCAATATCTCTTTGGTTTCTTACAATATTTTGTAATTGTATGATAGCATAAAAATAGCACAGACTCCAGCAAAAACAGTATTCAAAAGCAATATTATGCATAGTTAGGCAAGTTAATGTTTATAACAACTGCATTCTAATATCAAGTTGCAAGTATATTTCTGGTTGCCAGGCCAAAGTCTGCAAGTAAATAGTATGAGTACAGTCAGTACATGGGCTATGGTATGCAGTTAAAATAAATTATGCAAGATCCCTTTACAAAAAGGGATGGTACAAATAACTAATAGTAAAGCAGATGTGTAAAACCAAAGTGTCACAGTCTAGGTAACAGTCAAAGGGCAAGCATAAAGCAAATAAACAATGCTGCAATTAAATGATGTATACTACAGGGGAAAGAGTATGCTTTCAATTTTACACTAATTGTGTCTGAAACAAAAGAACAACATTTAGCTAAAGTGATTCAGGTCCTTCATACACTGCAGGAGGCAGGGTTTAAGGTTAAAAGTAAAAAATGTTCTAGCCAAAAAGAATTACCCTTTCTGGAGTGGGGACCAATGAAAAATACAGATTTTTGTGATTTAAAGGCAGCATTGGCCAAGGCTACAAAATTAGTAGCTCTAAGTCTAACACATCCCTTTGTGTTACAGGCTGCAGCTGGACCCAACACACTCTCTGTTGTGCTTTTACAGGAGTGGCCTCATAGCTCTGATACTAAAATGAAAAAGACTTTACTTTCTTCAGTAAAAAGATGACACGTTGAGAGGGAATATCACCCGTGCATTCAGCAACTTTTAGCCATTTCCTGGGGTTTAAAACAAACTGAATACTTAACAGCTTTTTCCAAAGACATTACAGTACAGACAACACATTATGCCATACAGGCTTTGGTAAATGAGACTCAGTTAAATAAACTGATTGATGACATCAGTCAAGCAGTGTTTGGAAAATGGTTGGCATTATTTAGTGTCAAGCAAGTTACAATAAAGGCAGGAAATAAGTATTATTTATCTAACCATGAAATATGAAGTACATTTTTTTCAGACAGTGCTTACGTAGTTAATTCTTTCTGGTTGCATATGTCTACATGGCAAGGAGAGTGTTTGTTGATAATATGGGGAAACCACTCAAGCATGCTTCTGTTTTACAGACTATTTAAAATTTAGTTCGAAGTCAGCCCCTTGTGGGTTGCTACAGTATCTTAAAGATAAAAGCTCATCAAAAAGCTACAAATAAAATTTTTCATTTAAATAACTATGCTGATCAAATGACAGAAAAAGCAGCCAAGAAAGAAATGCAATTGTATCCTACAAAACACCTTTCTGGTGTACCAGATAAAACTACTGCAGTACATGCCATACAGACATTTTCAGCTCAAAATTTACAGCATGATTTGTTGCAGATCCAGAATAAGTTTGGACTGCAAAAAGAATTACAAAGATATACTCTTGTAGGAGACAGGCCAGTGTTTAGCGGCAACTGTTTCAAATTGGATTAAACTATATACTAAAGTAACATATTGTACTCCACAATACTGCACAGGACAGTTTTCACATTATAATGTTACTGGTACCACTGTTATATGTCAGTTTATGGTATTACCTATGATATTTCTCTTACCAAAAGGGTATGAGTATTGGTTGCCACAATTTGAAGGTAATCATATAGATATGAGGGGAAAACACATAAAACTGAGTACTGTACACAGACTCAAAATGGATTAATTTGTGGACAGCATTCGCCTGTCTATGAACCATGCTTACTGCAGCATTCTGTTAACTTATGTAAGTGGACCATTATGCCATCTTCTTTTCAAATGTTTACAGAAGTGGCTCCTCAGCATGTCTGTCTGGTTACAGATCAAGATGTAGGTCATAATTAAAAATTATCTTTTGTAGAATGTTTATCACATGTTGACTTCCTTAAATGGAATAATCAGAGCTATGTGTTTACTGAAACTTTAGAAATAAATTCTTCCACAAGTTGAAATTATGAGTTAATAAAGCTTCCCAATATATCTGTATCTTTGGATAATTTAAAAAACATAATACATAATACTGAGATTCTCAGAGAGTACTTAGAAAAAAGAAATAAAAGTATTCTGTATTATTCGGCACTAAGCATCATTGCAAAAGATAAATTGCTTAGTTTGGCTAAAAAGACCAAAAAAGACTGCTCACAATTGGTGGGATATCTTTACTGGTTGGTCAAAATCAGGAAAAAAAATGTTAAATTGGTTGATACATCCTGTATTAGTAGTGTTAGGCATTATAGTCATATTAACTGTCTGAAATTGCTATTTAAGTTGCTATTTGAGAAAAAACGTATAGAATTCAACAAATCATGATGGTTAACCTAGATAAAAGGAAAAAGGTTTCAATATGTGAAAATGAAGTTGAAAATGAACAGTCATTTTCCGCCTTTTAAAATTGAAAAGAGGGGATTGTGAGAGTTGAAATATTCTGTTTTCAGTAATGAACAGGTTAAAAATGGCTTTCAGTGGATTTTTCTGAAAATGTAAAATAAATATTCTGCTTTTCAGTGTAGTACAGAGTGCACTTAGTTTAAAGTCTTGGCAAAAGCATATAGCTTGGCATTCATTGTTATTAGAAGTCAGAAGTAAAATATTTTATCTTTTATAAACTATGCAGTTTGTGAAATTCTCAATCTACAAGCAGGTCAAGATGAACTCTTGCATGCCGCTGTGTTTCGTCAACAGGACGTGCATGATAAGAGAAAGGCCAAGGAGTTATTCTTCAGGAACAGAATGTGTGAGATATGAAAAACAAACTGTCAGCAAACCAGCTTCAAAAGAAAGACTTATTATTCTGACAAATTCTCTAAACTGCTGATGCAGGCAGAAAAAGACACTATAAAGATTGGGACTTCTTCTTTTGTAGGAGAGACTTTGATTCTTACAGATCTGATGCTGTAAGCTGAGGTCCGGCTTTGTTAATTGTGTATATCTTTCATTGTTATACTAGATGTCTACTTCATATGCAGAGTAAATAATGTCATATCAGATGAACCAGCTCTTTGTTTTCAATGAGTAATGGTGCAGACTACCTTAATTAGAGTAGTATTTAAATTTTACAATGGCAATCTCCATTTAAACCGATCGAAGTTTCAAGACATCAATCTTATGGTCTTGACCATTTGAAGTTCAAGGTTTTGAAACTTCAAGCTTCCAAAGTAGACCGCTCACTATATATCCTTAGCTGCCATAATATAATTCTTTTTGATCCATACTCCTAAGTACTTCATCCAATAATCTCCCAGTAAATACAGGTACTGCTAAAATGGTGATGTATAACCCACCAACAGGAAAGTCCCCAGGAATCAATGGTATTCCTGTGGAAATTTGAAATCTAGGAGGGGAAAAAACTGATAAAGATCTGGGGGGTTTTGTTTAACAGTAATTTAAGAGGAGGAGATGTTCCATCATTCTGGAAGAAAGAGGTGGTGGCTGTAATACCAAAAGAGATTAAAATCCCATCAGATCCAGCTATATACAGGCCCATTGCAATCCTAAACCATGATTATAAAGTGTTTATGTCTATAATGGCTAAATAAATGGCAAATGTGATGGCAAAACTGATAAATATGGATCAATGTGGTTTTGTGGAGGGAAGGCAAGACAACATTAACAGAACACTGATGATCCAGACGGAAGCAGAATGAAAGAAAATACCACTGTTGTTGGTTGGTCTTGATGCAGAGAAAGCATTTGACAGAGTATGCTGGGAGTTTATGAGTAGGGCAATGGAAGCATTTGCATTCCCTGATAACATTATAAGGTTGATTAGGAGGATATATGAGGGATTGGAGGTGAAAATTAAAGTTGGTGGGTCCCTCTTTGATAATTTCTGTTTGAGTAGAGGAACCAGACAGGGTTGTTCTCTTTCTCCTTTGTTATTTGCATTATATTTAGAAACATTGGCAAAGAAAATAAGGGACTCAAAAATTCAAGGATATGATTGGTATGGTAGTCAAGAAAAGCTGCCTGTATTTTCAGATGACATTATTTTATACCTGATAAAACTAGAAAAGGTCATACCAGACTTGTGGAACATTTTGAGACAGTTTCAAATCTTTTCAGGATATAAAATGAATGAAGCTAAAACAAAGACAATAGCAGTAAATTATGTACCTACACACAAATTGGTTCAGCAATATCCATATTTATGGGGACATAATAAAATAAGGTACCACTTCAAATCATGTAATCCCAAATCTCCTTGTTCTACTGGAAGAATCAGCTTATCCCACTTGACTCTTACCATCTTCCTCTCCCAGGTAAAATCCTTCAGTGCTTTATTAATTGCTATCTGCAACTTCTTCTCTGGTTGATAAAAATATGCCTGACCTGTGTGTAAAACTAAAGGGACTAAAAACATTTTAACTGCTTGTATTTTGCCATCCATATCCATATAACAGAACTTCCAATTTTTCCATTTTTTATTCTCTTTTGTTTAGTCTCTTCTCACATATCTTTAGCTGCCACACCAGAATCTTTTTTAATATATGCTCATAAGTACTTCATTTTATCATGTCCCCATAAATATGGATATTGCTGAACTAATTTGTGTGTGGGTAACCTCCAACATTTGCTATCTGTTTGAGGAAAAGTTCATTGAAGTCTACTTGGTGTATAACAATACCTATGCAAACACTTCCAAGCAAAGATCCTAAACCTTCTGAACTTCGTTATATATGTGGAAGCCATACATATGTCTTGCCATTGTTTTCTTGTAAAATGCTTTTTCAGTCTCTCTTTACATTCTTTTCTAACATCCTCTGATTGATTCTTATAGCTATCATACAATATTTTAATACCATACTGATTATCCCTTTTCAAACAGCTGCTTCTGTTCTAGATTTAGCTAAAACCTCTTCCAGATCAGGCCTTTTACTTTAAGTTCCCCTTATGCATTTCTGCTTGCTTGTCCTCTGAGATCAAGCTCTGGTAGAAAAGGCAGTCTCTAGCATGCAATTCAAATGTCTTCTTCATCTCATCCCACTCTATTATCTTTCCTGCTTGAATTATTTGCTTGAAATATTTTGGTTCCTTTGCCCAGTTTCTCCAGTAAATTCTGGTCCCCTCTTGCCTATTTTCTGTACCCATACTTGTGTCATCCCTATTGGCATTATTCTCCATTTCCGTATTGGCTTAGTTCTTACAATACTTTCTGTTACTTTATGAAAATAATATTCTGTATGGTTATTATTATTCTCCTTAAGAATCTGCATCCAAAATATCACTCTCTCTCTGTGTGTTTCTTGAACTCCCCCCTCATTATCATAACTTTCCATTATGAATTATAACCTTCTGCTTGTGTTTTGTATATGAGCCTTAACCATGTAGCTCTAAAATATTCCTTCAGATCAGGTAAACCTAAACTATATTGTTCTACTGGAAGGATAAACACATTCCACTTAACTCTTCCCTTTTCCCTCCTTGATACATTCTTTCAATATTAATTATTATCTACAACTTCTCCTCTGGTAGATAAACGTATGCCTGACCCGTTTACAAGACTAAAGGGACATAAAACTTTTTCACTGCTTGTACTATTCATATCCATAAATAAGAAAAAATATCTTAATTCTACATATAATATAATCAGTGGACTTTTACACCACAACCCCACCCCAGCAGCCCAAGATCACAGCATATGAACATTGAACTTACTTTTGTCCAGCCTTTTTTTTCCTCATGCCATAATTTAAAATCTATGTTTCTCACCACTAAAAACGTACTTGTTTACTTTAATGTCTTTAACACATACAAGAGTGACTGAAAAGACTCCACTCATGTTTAAAATACCCCTGACTACACACTACACAAACCTGTTTTACTCTATGTAACATGTAGTTTATACCATGAAATGTTTTATACAAATACTAATAAGAACAAAAATTGTTTTACTTACAGTTTGTTTTCCCCTGTTCAGTGTGCTTCTAAACATTAATGATATAAAGTAGGATCTATGCTTTACAGTCTCCCCACAAATTTAACAAAGTCAACAAAAGTTTATTGTTTTCAGCCACTTTTTTCTTATTAAACCATATTTTATAAGTGTGACAAGATGCTTTATAGTCTTACATTTATTCACAAATTTCAGAGTTGCCTGTCTTATTCCTGTTGATCTTCATCTCCCAACACCAGACTCTGGTCAAGGTCCAAGGTTTACTGATTCTTCTAGCCAACTCCTGTGCTTTTTTCTGTCACTCAAGCATTTTATTTTGGAACATTGTAAAAGGGCTTCACTGACAAAGTCTGTCTATGAATCATACCATCGGAAGAATGAGAAGCAGAATCCCCTTCTGCTTGCTGACTCATTTTTTTGTTGAATAAACTTTTTTATTTCCTCCTTAGTCTGTTCTGCATCAAGATATTACTTTGATCCTTTAGGAAAAAAAATGTGTTGAAGACAGCTGGATACAACACTTTGAATGTTACACCTGCCTCTTGACATTCCCTGATTTTTGGGATAAATTTGCTTCTCTTCTGCCTGGTGTACAGTGATTGATCATTTTCTACAAACACTCTGCTGTCTCCAAATTGTCATATCTTGCCCTTCTTCCACAATTTTGTCAGGATCAGCTCTTTCTGCTGGTATGATTGCATCTTTTCTGATATAGGTCTTGACTACTTTCTCATGGCCAGGCATGGAGCGTACACTTGACACGCCCTTTCAATTCACAAATTCCTCTGTGGAACACCAGTCCAATTGCCTGTTTGTGCTTTCATAAAATGATTACAGTCTGTTACTTCCAGTTTCTCTGGTAGAGCAGAAAATCTCTGGTTTTCTCTGCATGCTCTGCATTCTAACTCTACTATTTTTTAAACAGTTCTTCTTGAGAAACCTCATATTCAGCCAGCTTTTTCTTCAAGTCAACCTTTGATTTTCCAGTTTTGTCAGTTCATCTGAATAGCTAGTTATAACTTCTTCTATTTTTTCCATCCTTTTGTTATTTAAATTGATGTATTCTTTCAATGTTTCATTTATTTTAATCACCTCTGAGTGTATTTGACATATTTTGTTTTCTCTAAATTATTGGAGGTCATCTCTTGGACCAAAGCTGAAGCTTGAACTGCTTTTTGCTGAACAGCTGCATGCATCTTCACAGAAAATGTTTTCTCTTCACCATTTCTGGATGACTTTCTGGTTTTCCAAATTTCTTCTTTGCTGACATCCAGGCAGTGTATTTACCAACCAATAACAGAATTGTACCAAAAACATTTTCAATGGCACTCCTTTTTCTCAGTTTCTATTTTCACACTGAGAAATTTGAAGTTATGCTGTTGATTGGTGTGCAGCCATCTTGGAAGTCCTCAGAAAATACAACTTTCTTCCAAGATACTGGTATTGTCCCTCCTTTTAAAATATTTTTAAGCATAACCTTCCAGAAATGTATTACTTTATTCTCTCCTAGCTTCCAGATTTCCATTGGAATACTATCTGTTCCTAGAGATTTCCTTATTGATTATACATCACTATTTTTATCTCAACCCTTCCCACCTTAACTATTAATTCTTGAGTTAAATATTCCACTAAACTTGGCATATGCAAGTCTTCCATAACTATATACATTTGTGCCTTTTCTTGGCTTCCCCATTCCTCTGTTATTATAGATCTTTATAGGCTTTCTAAAAAAGGCTAATACCTCAATCGGCTGTCTGGTTATTGTTCTAGGTTCATAGGTTCATAGGTTTATACTAGGCTAACTGCCCTAGGGCATTTATAAGCCTAGCCCAAAGTTATGTGGCTTACGCTGCCCCTTATGTTTGTTGTGCCTCTGTCCAGTAGTGACACAGAGATGATTCCCGGGGTAAACCTACGATCTCCCATCCACCGGTCAAGATTTCTCTTGAACAGAGCCAGCGAGGTGCTCTGCCTCACATGGACCGGGATTTTATTCCACAGCATGGGGAGTCTCTGGGTGATAAATCTATCCCTCCAGCACATCCTATTTATATCCGTGCTAAGGTTTAAGTCTCTTGCTCTAGTGGTTTTGGTGGATTTGGATTTTTTGAGGTGGAGCATGTCCATTAATTCCGGGTTGGTCATGGCCTTGTATGTCAGGCGCAGGTCACCTCTGAGCAGATGGTATGCAACTGAATAGAGTTGGAGTTTCTTCAGTCTGGCAGCATATGACAGGTTTTGGAGTCCCTTTATCCTTTTGGTGAGGAACTTTTGGGGTCTCTCCAATTGCTGTAGGTGTCGGGTGAGATACATCCCGAATGGGGCATTGTACTCGATCATTGGTCTGATAAGTGAAGAGTACAGGCGAACAATGACCTCACTTGATCTGGATGTGAATCCCTTCATGATCAGGTGGGCAATGTAGAAGGTCTTTCGAACCACTTTAGCAACGTGAGCGTCAAACGAGAGGCCACTGTCAACCTGGGTCCCCAGGTCCCTGATAACCTCTTCTGTGCTTAGTGGGTTGCCACCTATATGGTAGCTTGGGGTTACCTTGTTTTTCCCGAAGGGTATGACTATACACTTTTGCGTTTAACTTCAGGCCATGGCTCTGGCACCAGCTATCAGTTTCAGTGAGACCCCTCTGAAGGATGTCTGTGTCCGATGTACTATCCACTATGGCACCCAGTTTGCAGTCATCCGCAAACTTTGTCAGCCATAGTCCTCCTATGTTTGCCTGTACTTCTGAGAAGTAGATGCCGAACAATAGGGGCCAAGGACTGAGCCCTGTGGGACTCCACTTGTAACCGGCTTGGAGTCTGACATGGCTCCAGCAACTCTAACCCTGTGGGTTCTGTCCTTTAGCCAGTTTGCAACCCATCTTGTGACATATGGGTTTACATTTAAGCTGGTAAGTTTCTCTATAATACCCGAGTGGGGTATTGTGTCGAAAGCTTTTGCAAGGTCAAGGTAGGCTGTATGGACTGCCTTTCCCTCATCAATGGCCTTGGTGACTGTTTCGAAGAAGTCGACCAAGTTCAAAAGGCAAGATCTGCCCTTGACAAAGCCAAACTGGGTTGGGTCCAAGGTCTGCAAGTCCCCTATGTCCTTGTTTATGAGTTCCATTATGATCCTCTCCATAGCTTTGCAGACCAGGCTTGTTAAGCTTATGGGGCGGTAATTACCAGGGTCCGTGAGGCACCGCCTTTGTGGAGTGGGACCACAGTTGCCGTACGCCACTCCTTGGGCACATATCCTGTGGTGAGGCTAAGATTAAACAGCTGCCTTATGTGCGGGTTTAGTTCTTCATTGAGTTCATGTAGCACACAGCCGGGGACCCCATCCAGTCCCATTGATGCTGTGTTTTTAGCTTTAGAGAGAGCAGCTTTCACCTGCGCATTTGAGATGTCTGGGAGGCTACTCTCAGTTGGGATAGTTATCTCTCCTTTTGGGGGGGGGAGGGGGGTGAAGTTTGCGCTGAACCTGTCTGCCAGTATGTTGGCAATGTCTGTGGGTTCAGTGATTTTTGTATCATTTTGGACTAATTCTGAGCATATCTGGGAGTTTCCACCCAGGTTTCTGACATAGCTGAAGAAGGCCTTATGATTGTCTTTTGAATCTATGGCAATTTTTCTCTCAAAGTTGGCCTTGGATGATTTTATGAAGGATCGTAGTTTCTTGCTAGTGCTGATCAAAGATGCCTTCCCTTTTTGGGATTTTGCTCTATCATGTAATAGCTTTCTCCTCTTATTGTAAAGTTTGTTTATGGCTGGGGTCCACCAGACTGGACGTTTGCCCTTGGTGGAAAGAGTCTTGGTTTTATTTGGGATTGCCTGATCCATGCAGTCCTGAAGGTGTTCATAGAAGGCATTTGTAAGGGCTTCCAGCTTGGGTTGTGGTTTCCATTGGCTCGGGGGCCTTGAAGGATACCACACCTGTCTTGAGTAGTGTGAAGTTTGCTTTAGAGAAGTTCTTCACTGTGGTCTTTTTTGTTTGGGGTGGGGGCGGGATGTGGATTTCTAGTGAGATTAGTTTATGATCTGATCTCACCAATGAGGGATATACTTCCGGTGTGGAGCATTTTGTCCCCATGTTCATGATGATGAGATCTAGTATATTTTCTCCTCTTGTGGGGATGGTGACTAGTTGTTCCATGGCATTTGAATTTATGAACTCCAGGAACCTTTGGGCTAGAAGGTTTGGGCTTGAGTAATGTTCCCAGTCTATATTTGGGTAGTTGAAGTCACCCAATATGATGGTGTTTGGTGGTGCATTTATACCCTCCAGTGTCTTCAGGAAGGCTGTGTGGGTTTCCTGAGTTTGAAAGGGTGGCCTGTAGCATGCTACAAATTGTAGAGCAGTTTTGCCTATGGTTAATTGCACCTGGATGGTTTCCGATGCTTCGTGTGTAGCCACCAACCTGGAGGTGTGGGTATCCTTGATGAATATGGATACACCCCCTCCTTTTGTGGTGTGGTCCGGGTTTTGGGGCCGGAACGCATGATATGAGATGAAACCTGATAGTGCCGGGTGCTCTCAGGAGCCTTGAACCAGGTTTCAGTCACAGCACAGACATCGATGTTCTCCATACTGAGAAGGGCCTCGAAAGCGTGCATTTTGAGATTTAGACTTCTGGCATTGAGCAGCATTACCCTTAGTTTCTTCATGTTTTTGTTTTCTAGGGTGGTAGGTTTAGAATTTGAGCCTTGCCTAAAAAAGGCACTATGGGGTGGCAAGAGCCTTAGCCAATATCCGGAATCCCAGGGTGACAGGTGCAAGCCGCCCTTGCGAAGCAGCGTGGCTTGTCGAGCATGTCATCCCAGGCAGACAGGCACTGGATCCCCTTTGAATGACACCAGAAATTAAGCCAATTGTTAAAGCTGATCATCTTGTCACTATATTGTGGCATCATTCTTGGTGAAGGAAGGATACTGCTCAGGGTCAGGGTCATACCTGCCTGGGCTACATAATCAGAGAGCTCCTCTATGTCTCTTTTCATGTAGTCCAGTGAGGTACGTCTCAGGTCGTTCACACCAGCATGGACAATGACTGTGTCATACTTGTACTTGCCGTGGAGTGACCTGAGTGCTTGTGTTATGTGGCGGATTCTAGCGCCCGATAGGCAGCTTACCGTGACCTTCTCCTTGTTCAGCCTGGTGAGTGGGACGTCAGTGTGTCTGACTATGGAGTCACCTATGACAAGAGTGATAGGCACCCTGGTAATACCTCTTTCTATTTTCTGTTGCTTAATTCATTGTGCTAATATGTTTGTTAGTAACCTTTCTAAACTCATACATATTATCCAAACACTATCCTATTTTTTAGCATTAAACAATTGCTCCTCTTCATGTTTTGTAAGATTCCACTTCATCTGTAATACTTAACTGTTGATAATCCCTCTAACAAATCCTATAATTTCTTCCTACATCTCTTTCTCTCTCATTGCAACCAGTTTTTTTAAATTCCATTTTCATTTTCTCCCACTCTTCACCTATCTCTTCCAAATAAATTTGTATCACCCTAATAACTCTGGAATCATTTCAACAACCCATTCCTTAAATTACTTTCTTTTTAATTGGAAAGTAGGAAAATGCTAGTGTCTCATTTTTACTTGATTACCCTGCATCCTAATCTTACACTTTATCAATGCATAATCTGAAATAGTTATTTGATTTATTTCAAAACTTTCAGTTACATACCTAAACTCCCACACAATACAATTTCTGAATAGTCTGACACAGTTATTGTAACTTGGGTGATAATATATAAATTCTGCATGGGTTCTACATAGAAAGTTCACATCTTTCATCAAAATATTCTTATATATTTCTTCAAAATCTACCCCCCCTCCTTTTTAGATTTTCTCTTCTATGTCCCCTTGAAAAAATCTTCATTATTGTATATCACATTGCAGTCCTCACCTAAGAATAATATTCCCTGTTGTAGGGTCATAGGTTCCTTAGGTTCATAGGTAAGTACAAGACAATCAGTCGGCAGACAATTTCAAGCCGAGCAAAAAAAAAAAAAAAATTGGTAGCAATGAGAGAGAAAGAGATGTAGGAACAAAACCTAACCTGGTCCTCTACCTATTCAGTATCTTTTATACGCTCACACTACTTCAAATTTCAACATGCTATCAAAACCTACATCCTTCTCAACTCAAATACTACTTCGCTAACCCTATCCTATATCTACTATATGACACAGCCCCTTACTTCTCACCACTCACCATCTTTTCATATTACAAACTCACTCCCAGCACTACACTCATACTCGTCTATTCTATATCCCATCAATAATTATCCGCTCTTTCCCTACAAATGCATTTCTCCGTATAAGCACCCTACCCCATCTCTAACCAACCAAAACCTCAGAAATCTAACAATAGTCAACTCCATTACTAAGCAATCCAAGTACCTCTCCTGTATTATTCAACATCTAATTACTATCCTCCTGTCTGGTGACATATACCCAAACCCAGGCCCCCATACCCCTTCCTCTATATCCAAATCCACCCTATTCACCTCTCTAAATGCCCAAAGCATAGCTAACAAAATTCCCAACCCCCGTGCCTGGCTTCCCCACAATAAACCAGACATCTTGTCTATTTCTGAAACTTAGTTAAAACCTCATATAAAAGACTCAGAAATAGTACCACCCAACTACTCCATCATTAGAAAAGACAGAACCCATAAAAAGGATGGAGGAGCAGCTCTCCTATATTCATCCTCCTTAACAATTACCCCCTACACTAAACCTATTCCCCAGTTCACCAATGTTGAATTAATTCTGGCTCTACTTCAAGTAAATAGACACAAACACATATGTATAGTCTCCCTATACATTCCCCCAGGAGACAATATCTCAGTACTCGAAGATATCCTCTGCTGGCTTTCCACTAATTCTAGCAATGAAACTATAATACTGGGTGACATGAACAGTAACTGGTTCTCAATTCAGTCCCTCACAAACTCCCTAAAGATTAACCTTTATAATTTCTCTCACCTTATCAACTCTACAACCAGACCCTCCAAAGATAACTCCAGTAGTATCCTAGACTGGATCTTAGTCTCTCACCCTCATTATTTCTCTGATAGTGGCATACTTCCTGATTCCCCCAGTGATCACCTCCCCACTTTTGCTCACCGCCTTACTTCCCCCTTACAGTTATCACATAACTATATCTCCACTCACTACCTAAAAAACTTCAATCCTACTACCTTTTCTAACTCTCTAAAATCAATAAACTGGACCCCTCTAAGAACGTTATCCCTAGAAAATGCTGTTACCTCTACACCCCCTCTAAAATCTAAAAGAATAAAAAGCAAAACTGCCCCTTGGCTAACCAAAAATACACTAGCTGCCATGCTCCTTAGAGATAAAGCCTGGGTACATCACCAGAAAAATAAGACTCCCTCCATCCTCAGTGAATACAAAACACTTTGCAACAAAATCGAAAAGCTAATTATTACAGACCAAAAAACTTATTTCTACTCACTACAAAATAACTATAAAACAAATTCACAAAAATTCTGGAATGGTATTGCCACTCTCCTTAATCCTGGCAAAAAAGAAAACCCTTGTCCAGATCCTGATGCACTACTACACATATATCTGGTCATCCAATTTAACTCTTTTTTAATCGACTTAGTTTCCAAACTAACCTCCTCCTTCTCTAAAAACACTACACAACCTACTTCAACATCCCTTCCCCTGTCCTCACCTTCACCATCACTCTCCAATACCTTCACCTCTCAACCCCCTCCTTTCTCCATAAAATCCATACCCACATCTACCATAAAAAAACTTCTCCAAAAACTAAAACAATGCTCCAGTGCCCCAGATAACATACCCTTATACTTTCTAACCATAGCTGCTGAAGCCATTGCCTTACCTATCAGTATATTAATTAACCGCTCAATCCAAGAAGGTCATGTACCCCAACTATGGAAAAAGGCCTTTATCATACCCCTGCATAAAGGGGGTAACAATAATAATATTAGAAACTTCCACCCTATCGCTATCCTATCCCCATCTCTAAACTCCTTGAAAAATGCATCCATCTGCAACGTCTACCCTATCTTACTGACAATCACTTACTAACTCCCACACAACATGGATTTAGACCTGGCCACAGCATTACCACTGCCCCTCTTTCCTTCCTAAAAATTGTTAGCAAAGCCCGTGACTCTGGCTGTACCATATCCACCCTCCTACTTGACCTCTCTAAGGCCTTCGATACCATATCTCACAAGCTTCTCCTAGCTAAACTCTCTAATCTAAACCAATCCCTTTCCACCCTCAATTGGTTCAATAGTTACCTCTCAAATAGACAGCAAGCAATCAAATGGAAAAAAGTCAGCTCCTCCTTCCTTAATACCCTCACTGGTGTCCCCCATGGTTCCATACTGGGTCCCTTCCTTTTCAATATATTCTTAAATGATTTCCATTGCTCAATCCCTAACACAAAACTTATCCAATACGCAGATGATTCAACTATAATCTGTTCTGCCACCTCCATCCTCACTCTCTTAAAGCTAACCCAAGAGGCTTTCTCTACCACTGAACAATGGATGTTAGATAATCACCTAGCACTCAATGCCTCAAAAACCAAACTAATGTTATTTACCCCTTCTAAAACAACCATTATTGAAAAAAATTGATTCTCCATCAAAAGTCAAAACAACATATCTCTCGAATTAGTATCGGAGGCCAAACTCCTAGATGTCCACATTGATGACCATCTTAAATTCAACTCCCACCTACAAATAAATATCAAAAAATCCCACCAGAAACCTGGTATGCTTTACCAGTACAATCGCTACCTCACTCCTTCTGCTAAGTTCATTCTCTCTACCACATTTCTCATACCTTCTCTTCTTTATGGTGCTGCACTCCTAACAAACCTACAATCCTCTCTTAAGACAAAACTCTCATCTTGCTATTATAAAATTGCCAAGTTTGCCACTAGCCACAAGTCTTCTACCCATCACTGCGTAGCCCTTCATAAATTAAATTGGTTAGAGCTCCCCAATTATCTCACCTATAGTCAACTTATTCACGCACGCAAACTCATTTTCAGCCCCTCCCTCTGCACCTCCCTATCATCTACCTTTAAAATGCACCTCCCTGATAGACTCTTACAATCTAATAATCAAAACCTAATTCAGCTGTTTAAACCTACCCATTCCCCAGGCAAAAATCTCCTATCCTTCACCCTTGCACGTCAGTGGAACTCCCTACCACCATCCATCCATACCACCAGAAACCTCTCTTCCTTTAAAAACTCACTTCACTCACACCTTATATCTCAGTGGGAATGATCCTGCTCCCACCCCACATAACCTCTTCGCCTCTCTCCACCTCTGACTTCTCCTTTTTCATATATGGTTTAGCAGGTACCAATCCATGTGTATATAACTTTCTCAGAAATTGTTTCTTTAAATCCAATGTTTTATTCTGTACTTAATGAAACCAAAACTTTGAATGCCATTTTTGTTTCAGAAATTGTATGTTTAAATTCAAAATTTTTACTAGTACTTTTGTACTTTCTGTAACAAAAACTTTTATTTTAATTTTGTTTGTAATTTTAGTTTGTTTTTGGAGCTTTTCTCCCCAGGACTCTATTGAAAATGAGTTCTTCTTGGCCCAATGGACTATCCTGGTAAACCAACTGCAAATAAATAAATAAATTAAATAAATTAAATTTCACTCTAGCTTCAAGGAGAGCAAAACAAGATACACTAGGAGAGACTTTGAGGCTGCCCATCCAGTTATCTATGTTTACCTTGAAAGTGGCAAGGCTGGAACTCTGGTTGACATGTATTTGAAGCTCCTTTGCTTCTTCTTTAAAATATGTTGAAGATAGCTGGATATAGGAACTGTAATTACACCTGCTGATTGCAGGGATAAATGTGTTTTTCTGCAGTGAGTGATCATTTTCCACAAACATTCTGGTGTCCCCAGATGATAATACTTTACCATTCTTCCACAATTTTTTCAGGAGCAGCTTCTTTATTACTATAGGTCTTGGCTTTTTTTTCATGTCCAAATTTGGAGCATAGACACAATATGCCCTTTCAATTAACAAATCCTGCTGCAGAATACCAGTCCAGCTACTTATTATTAATTATTAATTAAAATTAATGAGATCTTTTTCTTACAGTTTCTCTGGCACAGAACAAAATTCACTGTTTATTCTGTCTTCTAGCTTTACAATTTTCATAGGTTCATAGATTCATAGGTAAGTGCTAGGTTAGCTGCTCTTGCAGACCATTTTGAGTCTAGCCAATTTCCCTTTTTGTACTCAAATTAACCTATCCCTTTAGGTTAGAGACTGGCCTTACCCGTACCATGGTTGATTATTATATATTACGCCTAATGACTGAGATCATGAAAAAGCAGCCATCATCAACACAAATCCAAATGATAATGACCATTTGAACAATTTATTGCTTTTTTGATTTGCTTTTCAAAATAACAAATAGACCAATTTTGGCTATATACCTTTCTCAGTATTAAATAACACTTTAAGACAAGTCTAATAAATATAGAACAGCATCATGATGTGAAAGACACCATTTTCAAATGAAAACATTTTTAAAGTGAAACAGCCATGAATAATCCCTAGACCCATTTTACACAGTCACTAAAAATTATACTGCTGCCCAACTTGCACCAATAAAATATTATAAAATGCATCCATACCTTATAAAATTATATACGGGTCTCCTTCTGTTTGTTGAAAACTCAGTTTGTCAAGAAACAGAAGGTTGGTCCCACTTAAGCAAAAGTGCACTACATCGGAAGTGCACTTTCGCGAAAGACAATTCCCCAAAGCACATTACAGTGGGGATAAGGAAGTATATCCTTTTCCCCACTGTAGTACAATCTCAGAATTAGTATATTTAAGTAGGTGGTGCGGGGGGGGGGGGGCTTGCCTCCCTGCAAAACAGTGTTTACAGTAGTTTTTTTTATTTGTTTTTGCTGATTCAGTGAATCGGCTTGCAAGTAAGTGCACTTTCAATGTAGTGCACTTTCGTGGAAGTGGGGTTTTACTTTTCTTTTTCGAGACTGTGAAATTTCGATAAAGAAAAGTAGACCCATATATATATATATATATATATATATATATATATATATATATATATATACTTCAAGATATAATATAAATCAAAAATGAAATTCTGATGTAAATAAAGCCCCTAATGTAACAATCCAATAATATATAATATTCCTTATTGGATAGAGTATGTCTACTCTAACTTATTGGGGGAAGTAGATGTTATTTAATCTATTCCAATGAAGGTATGAAGGGCTTATTAAAGGCCATTTCACTTTAAAACTTTAGGAAGTTACACCCAATGGTTTGGCATTTCAGTCTAGTGAAGGCCTGTTAAATGGCCGGCATTACACCACGGTGTTTACTGGTTGTGATACAGCTGAATGTCCAAGACCATAATGACATTTCCAATAAGGAATGAGAGGAGATACAGCAGGCAACTTCTATGATGTTTGTTAAGGCCTTGGTTGATTTTTTTGGCTGACTTATTGAGAGACAATAACAGCAGGTATCCAAAGCTTGTACTACTGATATGCACTTTCAATCTCACCTTAAATATTCCCTTAGCATTCAGCAGTTGTCAAATAACCTTGCCTCTTTGGAGGCAGACTTGAAGCAGAGAAAAATAAAGAAATAATTGTCCATTAGAGTGTCGCATAGTCATTTGTTTGACAGTATGTTTAGTGAGGAGTGAAAATGTGTGTGCAAGTGTTTGTGGGTTAGGGTTAGAGTAAGGGCTAGTTAAGGAGATAGATTTAGTGGTGTGTTTCAATCTTTTGGTGTGTGCATGTATGTGCGTGCGTGTGTGTGTGTGTGTGTGTGTGTGTGTGTGTGTGTGTGTGTGTGTGTGTGTGTGTTTGTGGGTTAGGGTCAGAGTAAGGGCTAGGTAAGGAGATAGATTTAGTGGTGTGTTTCAATCTTTTGGTGTGTGCATGTATGTGCGCGCGTGTGTGTGTGTGTGTGTGTGTGTGTGTGTGTGTGTGTGTGTGTGTGTGTGTGTGTGTGTGTGTGTGTGTGTGTGTGTGTGTGTGTGTGTGTGTGTTTGTGGGTTAGGGTCAGAGTAAGGGCTAGGTGGGGAGATAGATTTAGTGGTGTGTTTCAATCTTTTGGTGTGTGCATGTGTGTGTGTGTGTGTGTGTGTGTGTGTGTGTGTGTGTGTGTGTGTGAGTGTGTGAGTGTGTGTATGAGTGTTTGTGGGTTAGGGTCATAGTAAGGACTAGGTTAGTGGCTAGATTTAGTGTTATACATGTACATGGTTGTATATGGTGTTTGTGTGTGTCTATTTGTGTGTCTTGTTTAGTGGTAGAGTTAGGGAAAGAGTTTTTCATACCATAAGGTGTAGGATTTGGGCTACGGCAGGAGCAGAATTAGTATAGTGGAGTCGAGTAGGGAGATATAATTGCATAATCAAGTGAAATTAGTCAACTTTAAACACATAACTTCAAACCTGTTCTGCATAAGCCACACAGTATCTGCATTCACATCCTTAGGCACCCTGAACAATTGTATAATGTACATCTGAGCGTGATTTCTCAGAATAATCAAACTGCTTTCTTACAGCTAAGTTATCTTGAATCTAACTTGACAGCAGCAATCTGTCTGAATTGACAATGTAGGTTTTGTACTCTGACTGTTGCTCCAATTTCTTTCAGTGAAGTTTTCTGCATTCCTAAGTCACTATGATACTCCATACATAAAGTGTACAGCTCTAAGTGGAGTCACCACTGATTGTTGCTTCTCTCCTAGTGGCCCCTTTTTTCACATATTGTTCTGATAGCACCTCAAGTTGATAATGGCTTTTAGCTAGTTAAAATAATACTTTTAGCCATAAGAAGGCAAAACGAGGGCAAGCATTAATTTCAATTGCTTAAATCATCAGGTTGCCAGACTGGGTTGAAAGTGCTGAATTTGTGAGGTAGTCATTAGCTGGTTTCCTGATCAGTGCAACAGCATTTCTCTAATGCTTGGTGAAATGTCTGTTCCAGGTATGACTTCAGTTCCTACCTGCCCTACAACTTAAACGTTCAGGTTCAGAGACAAATTTTGTACTGTCTCTGCTACAATATCATCTTTGTAAAGAAGCAGAGATAATTATTTCATTTGAATGTTAAACCAAGTTTCAGCATTTAACTTTAGACATATGCATTATCTGATATTGCTTACTCCTCATTTGGGGCTGGAAACCAGAACCTTCAAGTTTAGAGCCAGATGTGCTCCAAATGTGTCAAAATAACATCCATATTCGGAAATCAGAGGTGTTTCTCTTACTGGAAACTGGACACTATTAAGCCAAGTTGTGCCATTTGACATTTTCTTCTACTACACCATTTGAAAGTCGGGTGAACAAACAAGAAAAGATTTGACTGCCTTTGTCAATCAGTTACTAACATCTGAAATCAACCATAGAAAATATCAGCTAATATAAGAACTTGATCTGAAGTGCATCTTTGCCACCAAACTTTTCATAAGGGAGCATATTTTGTCATTTTTTAGCTCACACTAAAGAAATGCAAGGAATATAAGCAGAAATTAGTCTGCAACATATTCTGTCCTTCTGAATGTGCATTTTAATAGCTTAGTTCATTTGCCTTTCCTTCTAATTGTGGGCATTGGGCTGTCCCCAGAATGCCTACTCCACTGTTCATACGTAAGGTACACAGTGTTGCACAGCTGTATGCCTTTACAATTGTTTCACACCTGGGGTCTCCGTGTACTGGTAATAAGCAAGGTACATGGTGACAATATGCTGTGCATCTTAACACATTTTATAATCCAGCAGAGCTGAAGTGCTGTTTCTTATAGGATGCATAATGCATTCATGGTCTCCACTTTTATCATATAACAGCATACTGTGTGTGTTCATAACCTCTGACCCTTAGACACCATGAGCCATTGTGAATGAGGGCACACAATGACACAAAGCTGCTGCTTTGTTCCATTCATTTCAAGTTTCAGCTGACTGAAGTACAATTCTGTTTCAGAACTACACTGCAGCTGAGATGATATCTGTATTCTCGCCTCTGTGCAGTATGGATGGCATCTCTGAATCTGGCAGTCAGTCACCATAAAATTCTGAACTTCACAAATCTGCAAATAGCTTCACAAGCAAATATGTATGCAATGGTATATAATTTCATTAGCTTAAGTGCTCACAGGAGAAGGCACATGCAGCAGCAGCAGCTGGACAGGGAAGGTGATTACTCTCCTAAGAAACATGAACTTTGCTATGTGAATAACTTGCAGAAATGGCAGACTTCATGGAATAACCTGCAGCACAATTTTACTACTTTGCCTGTTCCTATGTATAATGTTCTCTTTATTTATGACTTAACCATGGAGTAAGTAAACCAGGTCTATGAGGACAGAGTAACTCTGTCACTTGCTGTCAATTGAATAGATTCAGGTTCAATATTTTTAATTTAGTGATAAAAAAATCATAAGAACAACTTTCACATTGAGCATGGAAAAACAGCTCAGGCAAAATGAAAAAAATATATAGTTTGCAAAGCAGAGAAAAAAATTGAGCAAATAAAACATACTATAAAAGCAGATAAAAGCATGCCTGGTAAATAAAACGAGTACAAGAAAGCTCTAAGGAGACTGGAAATTTCCACATCCCAAAGCAGCCCTCCTCCCATAGGAACTTCTCCCTCTGTGAGGCACTCCACTTCCCTTAGAACCTTCAGAGAAAATCCCTCCTCGGGATGATTTCATCATTTTTTTAAATATTCTAGTTTATAGAAACCAAGGTCATGTCAAATCATTGCTGGTAAATATAATTTGAAGTATGTTATACTATATAATTCACAGAAAGTGCAATATAGAAAAAATGTTATATAATCAAATGAGTACACTGTGTGACTGTGTTTGCAGTTTACAAATAGATTGTGTTTATTAGTTTTGTGACCTCAAACTTCAGATTAGAAGCATCAAGTCCAGAAACAATAAATCATTATGTTCAGCGTTTAGAACTGTTGGCAGGAAAATATAGTTGGCTGCGGCTTTTATGTACCGGATTAGGCAGGAAACAATGACAGCCCTGTTTCTGTGATCAGTCGCGTGGTAGGTCCCTAGATCATTGTTAGCAGAATGTAATGTGAGCTGCTCCACTAACTCTAGTAAAAGCTCAGTGGTAACTTGATTAGCTGTTTGAAGACACACTTCAGAGCTATATAAAAGCAAACACGAATGTTTCTTTTTACTGAAGTTTCCAGTTCTTGTACTCAAGTTCATTCAAGGTTAATTAATGGCATGTTAACATCAATTTCTACTTTACAGTTTCCAGCAAATATTACATATAACTAACACCATTTTAAGAACAAGCTGAAGGATGCAAATCTATCTTATTTCTACATATCGTATGAAGAACTCACATGCAGTCGTGCCTGTGATTCCATTATTTATTTATGTAAGTTTGAAAAATCATTTAGCTTCTAAATCAGTAAAGTGCACACAAATGGAACAAATGCCCATAATGAGACAGCACACACACTTGGGCTGTGAATTAGTTGTAATAACACAAACAGTGCACATGTGTAGCCAAGCCAGTAATGAATCAAGGATATCCATAACAACCAACAGAGGCAATGATCACATGCAAACAGCAGCATGAACAACTCCCTAAAACTTTGAGCAATTAAAAATCATTTATAATGACAGGATAAATTGACATACGGCAACTAAGAGTAACATGACCATGCATCCTTTAAAGTAAGTTTAAATAAAGAAAATAAAATGCAGAGAGCTGTGAGCAGAATGGGCACAAGAAAAATGACTTTCAAAAGATTTGTGGTTCTGCTCTGGCAAGATAAAGGAGTAGCCAGGCACGTCTTGAGAAAAGTTTCAATGCAAAGAGAAACAGTCAGTAATCAATTCTACAAAGACAAGCTGTTTAATTTTCATTTGATGGAAATCTTTGCAGAATTTGAGGAAATAAACGAACTTGGTCAAACAAAATTTTATTAGTCATTGTAGACTAAATTAAGAGAAGGAAGAAGTGATTGTACTATCACAAATTTATCTTACTCCAGGCCAATAAATGACAAAAAGATACCTTAGATGTTACAGTAACATGCAAGGAAAAAACAACTTGTTACAAGTATCAGCTACATTATGACTTCTTCAGTATCCATCCATATACTGTGTTGTGACTAGCCAAGCCACATAACATATACAAAACTCACAGGTTATTTTTGAAAATTGATAGTCATACCTAGTCAGCCTTACCTGGTTAGCAGAAATGAATGAAAAAATACATAACAATTAAATTATTCAGGCATAAAACACACCTTAAATCTTGTGTTCAGTCTTGTAGGTCCTTTGTAAGCCGGGACGTCAGACCTACTGAAATTGTCCAGAGTAATGTAAGAACTCACATGCAGTTGTGTCTATAATTCTGACACTTGTTGGCAAAAATTACAATGAGGAAATATTGGAAGCACTGGAGTTGATCGTCCTTGAAAAGAGGAGAGGCAGAGGTGACATGTTGTGGACACAAAGCATTGTTGAAGGAATACAATGGTAAACCTAACATGGAAGAACTGGGAAGGCACAGTGAAGGTTATAAATGGCAAATTGTAGAGGGGAGCACCATGAATGTTACATTATACAACACTTCTTTATAAAGGGGGTTGGTGCCTTGGAATTCCATATCCTAATGTACAGTGGACTGTGAATCCAAGGAGACAATACAGTGAGGTTAGGTCAAACTTCGCTAGCAGTGTAGCATTGTGCTCACAACTTCTGATTGTCATACATGGTGCTTGGAACTGGGTATACAGTATGCACTGTACAGTTTGTATATCGTTGTATAGCAGCAGCATGCAGCTCATGGAGATGGCAACATGCATTGTGAACTGTAGTGGCTGGACTCTTATGTAGGAGTTGACATAGTAGTTAGTATACCAAATTGCAGACTGTATCACTGCCCCCCCACACACACACACACACACACACACACAAACTCTGAAGCTGTCAATCACCTCAGATAGTCACTTTATAATTTAGGGTTTGGTTGCACTACCCTTGTGACAAGTTATACCAAAGAGTTGTAGGAAACCTCTGCAGCACTTAAAGCTTCTGTTGATACAGAGGTCCACTTAATCTACAGCTCAAAGGGTTACCCACTGCACTATACATCTGCAGACACAAGCTGGATTTTTTAAAGTTGTCACATGCCTGTATTGGAAGGACAAAGAGTGGCATACATCTTTAAAGCAAAACATTGCAGACTTGTGGTCTATCGTGCATGTTTTCAAACTGTCACAGCACCCCCACCCCAAACCTTATAAAAACTCTTGAGCCTTTCCTAGGTATCAAAAAGTTCATCTGTACAAAAAAAAGCATATTCTGCACTGTATAGAAGTAGACCACACACACACACACACACACACACACACACACACACACACACACACACACACACACACACACACACACACACACACACACACACACACAGCTTACCGCATTATTATTTTCCTACTGATTTGCAATTTAATACACATATTTTTTGAGCTATAACTCATACTTCTACATCTAGCTTGATCTAATATATATATATATATATATATATATATATATATATATATATATATGGGTCTAGGACTATTCACTGAAAGCACATTTCACTGAAAATCAAATGACTGTGCACAAATCACTGAAAACTCAATTCACTGAAAACACAATTCACTGAAACACATTTCACTGAAAGTTATATACGGCCTTTTCCCCACTGTAGTGCGACCCTGGAGTTAGTATATATAGTAGGGGGGGCACTGCCCCCACATTGGGTGGTGTGGGGGGCATAGCCCCCCACATATTTTGGATATAGCGTTGTCGCCCCACAGTAAGATGTTGTCCTGTTCGATTCTCAGCTAGAGCATCTTCTGTGTGTAGACATGCGTGAATGGGCGTACCTTCGTTGAAGGTTGTGCGTCAGGGCCAGCAACTCAGCACGTAAAAATCTACTGCCAATCATTAGCAGACCGGAGTTCCGCTGTGGCGACCCCTAACTGGGAAAAGCCGAAAGACACAACATTAAGTTCAGGAAAGAGTAACTTATTGGAATTGCAAGTATCCATCTATATAGTTCAAAATATTTAAAATAGGTGGGGGCTATGCCCCCCACACCCTCCAATGTGGGGGGCAATGCCCCCCACACCCACCCTTACTATATATACTAACTCCAGGGTCGCACTACAGTGGGGAAAAGGCCATATATAACTTTCAGTGAAATGTGTTTCAGTGAATTGTGTTTTCAGTGAATTGAGCTTTCAGTGAATTGTGCACAGTCAAATGTGATTCAGTGAAATGTGCTTTCACTGAATAGTCCTAGACCCATATATACACACACATATATATATATATATATATATATATATATATATATATATATATATATATAAAACAGTTAACATTTTAAGCAGTTAGCATTTAAATTCTTGATTATGCAGTACTCCCTCCACTCCAAAACAGTCTCAATAGTCATACATTTTGAAGAGTGGGCCATTTAATATAGACATGTTCCTTTAAAAACTCAACAAAAAAGTATCAGTCACTTAGGTTTTAAACTGTTTTACAAAAAAAGTTTTAACACTGATGTTGTTCATGAACAACCATATTTATTAAACAGTAGAATTTACAAAATCTCAACACATGATTTTCTTAGGGGGACTAAGCCCCTCTGCACTCTACACCCTCTAATAATTATATCTACTAACTTCCAGATTACACACACCCCAAGCAAAGAGCATATTCCCCTACCTTAAGGATTGTCAATCTCAAACACCTTTTCAGCTTAAACGTTACATTCATGAATCACCAAGCTAAATTCAATTATTAAAACTATTACGGCACAAGAACCAAACTGTTCTATGGTGCGAGTTTAGCTATTGCATTTAAGTGAGAATTTTTTTTTTTTTATAAACATTTTGCATCTCTACATTACCACTTGCCTTGCAAGTGCTAAACATACAAATCACTGAATGAGAAGTTTCCATGGCAAAACCAGCTTTAAGCCTTATGGCATGGTGGTTTCTAATTTCAATATCAAAAATGTCTCAGTTCCATAATATAGAAGGGGGCTGCATTCTTGAGTGTGCAGTTCTTCAAAGGAGACATTAATCCAAGGTCCCATCTGTCTGAGTTGGTGGTGGCTCAGGTGTATGTAAAATTTCCCACAGCACTTACTGGAAAGAGTAGGGGTCATTACTTACATATTTATATCACATATTATTTTTCATAAGTATGGGCGGATGCGGTGGTGCAGCGGTTAGTATTGCCAGCTCACAGCAAGAGGTTCTTTGGTTCAATCCTTGGCTGCGGTGCCTTCAGTGTGGAGTCTGCATGTCCTCCCTGTGGTCATGTGGGCTTGCTCCAGTTTCCTCCCACATCTTGCTTTTCAAATGTTTCATACATATTCAGATATTTTCCTGTCTATAATATCAATGCTTGTCTTTCATGATATCATAATTTCCATACAAAATCATCTTGACAGCAATCACATTTCCTTTGCCATATTTCTTGAGTTTTTTACCAAAATTCCTAGTCTTCAACATTTTAAAAAGGCATTTCCACAGTTTCTTTCTCATTACAAGCTAAACGTTTTCTTTCTTGATACAGTTTATATTTCATTAAAGCTTTCAGTTGTAATTTCTTTAATCCTAAACTCCACAATAAATCCTTACATTCAGAAATTTTTAAAACTGTCTCTTCTTCTTCACTGTGTTTTTTTGTTTTAACCCAGATTCTTCTAATGGAGCAATTATATGATATTTTCCATTATTTATTCACATCATTCTTTTATATACTTTTTTTCTTACCAACTTCTTCTAGTTTCTACATATTAAACTTATTTACACATTCCTTTATTTAACATATCACATTTTCTTTTCCTGTAAACTCTCTTTATATCTTAAACTTAACATTGTCTAACACACTAAATTCTCCTTTTCAAAGGCATTTTCCATAACCCAAGACCATGAAGTAAACACAGAAACACAGCAGGCTTTAATCAAGCTCACCACTCTTTTACTACCTTGTTATAAACAATTCCTTTTTAAAAAAGTTTGTACTCCAAAAAGCTGAAAATAAAATTTCTAAAAATCCATTTCCTTATAAACTCTATAGTATAGTTTATATTTACCCAATAATACTGAATGCCATTAAGTAAACTTTCTTAGCAAAGGACAACTTATATAATTCCCACACATGTACAGTTTCCAGTAACTTTTACAAAACACATTTGCATTGCTTTCTAATATGCTCTTCATTCCCAAACATCACTCCCAAATCTTCTGTCTCCTAATAAATCCATCTCAACTTAGTAACATCTCTAAAACCTTTACTCTTCTCTGCACTCATTTCCAGTTCCACAAATCTTAAAATTTTGATCAACATATTGTTCATCCATTTTCTATTGCAGACTATTACTAGTAGTCATCTACATAAATTAAAATAAGAGGTATGTCCATTTTACCCATATAATGATTTTTTGCCACTCATACTTTTTAAGCTTTTTCTATTATCCTATTCATTACTAACCCAAACAGTACTGTACTCATGGAGCATCCCTGTTTTACCCTTTCTCTATTTTTCTTTGTTTATCTTTGTATCCATTTATACTTGACCTTTAACAGCCTTTTTCAAGAATCGTATTATCTTTTCAGGGATCTCATAATATTTTAATAAGTCCCACATCTGACTATGACATTACTGTAAGCCTATTTCACATCACACACAATAATTTTTCTTCAAAGCACACACTCGTTATACTACTTGCAATTTATTTTAGCAGAATCAACAAATCTTTAATACTTCTGCCTTTGACACCAAACAATCCTTCACCTGTAACTTCCTTTTTAATGTTTTCAATGATTACTTGCAAAATACTATAATTTTGTAATCCACACTTCTATAGTTATTGACCTCCAATTTCTAACATCTATTTTCTCTCCATTTTCCATAACATTTTCACAGCTTTTAAACAAATATTAATCCTGGGAATTCATGAAAGGGCCTTGTGTGAGTTGTATAGCTGATTCAGAGACATGACAAAGTAAAACATGGTTTGGCATTATAAATATAACACAAATACCCACAGAAAGTATAACGTCATTCTGATGGAGTCTGATGTTTATTTTTTGTGATGAAAGCATGTAATAGATCACTTGTTGTATAATAGGTCGTGGTTTGAATCCTTCTTTGGTGTTATACTTTCTGTGGTTATTCAGGGATATGTTAGTTGTGATGAGGAAAGACTTCATTATCAGCTAATTTGCATGTTTCTGAATGTCAGTCACTGCTGCAACATGATTATTACTAATTTGCATGTTGCATTGGCATCCCCTCTCAGTCACTTTACCACACATACAAGTACACATTCAAAAACATACACACACATGTACACACACACACACACACACACACACACACACACACACACACACACACACACACACACACACACACACACACACACTGTAGTCCAAATACCTGTCCCTGACATGTATGCCCTCACCCTATCTAATAGTTTCCCCCACAATTAAAGTACTGTTAAGGCACAGGGGTTTAGAAAAAAAATACAGGTCAAGAACACTCCCTAGTGGAGAATGTTTTTCACCCACCCCTGATCTCCATAATAGTTTAAGTACCATTATGGAATGTATTTATTATGCCTCATAGCTAGTATTTCCCCCACCCTCTGATCCCTGTACTGTTATTTGTGCTCTCAAGGCACCTGGTTTTAGAATAATTCCTAGTGTCTAGTGTTCCTCCACCCCTAACCCTCGTACTGCTGTTGGTGCCATTATGGAACATATGTTTACAATAATCCCTGCTGTCTAGTGTTTCCCCATCCCCAATCCTTGTACTGCTGTTGGTTCAATTATAGCACTTACATTTACAGCAATCCATAGTGTCTAGTGTTCCCCCACCCCCAATCCTCTTAACATGTTTGTGTTCAGTAGTTGAGCACAGCCAGTTCTTCAAAGTGGTGGTGGAGGCTGTGCTGATTTACATGGATGAGCAATTTTTGAACCACTAGGTGCATAGATTTATTTATTATTTATGTATTTTATTTATTTTACATTTGTTGACTGGATTTGTCCGACTGAGCTAAGTAGCCCTTTTTCAGTGGAGGCCTGGGGAGAAAAGCTCCACATGTTCTACAGATTATAATTTACAAAAATAAGTAAACAATCAACAACTGGTTTACAGAAAATATTCAAAGCAACATATACATAAAAAACAAGGATTTACTACAGTAAACTAATCATTATGTCTGTCAGATTTAGAATTCTACATCATTCAGAAGGACTAGCAATAGTTTTGTCACCAGATGTAAAATCTTACATTATGCAGATAAGAATTATGTAATGTGCTTAGGATAGAGAAGTCAATGAGGCAAGGTCTAGAGAATTAGAGAAAGTTACATAGGTTTGGAGGAGATAGAGGTGTGCAGTTAGGGTTGATAAGCAGTTTGAGGGGGGGTGAGTACAGAGGCAGGTCCATTGGCTTAACATGTATTCTTTAGTGGCTAGCTTGAATTGACTAAGTTGCTTGAGTGACCTGATCTTTAGTGAGAGTTTGTTCCATGCCTTGGAAGGATTATAGCTATAGAGAATACATCTTTTCTTAGTTTTAGGTTTGTGGATT